>NC_056734.1:835659180-835674180 GCF_019279795.1 Protopterus annectens | reverse complement strand
ATGACCTAGTAAAGAAGCAATCATACCAGCAGAAAGAGTTGATCCTGACAAAGCTATGACAGAAGGGAAAAGTATTAAAAACAGGAGACAGCAGAGTTTGCGGAAAATGATTATTCACTGTACACCAGGGAGAAGAGAAGCAAATTTATTGCAGCAAAAAAGGAATGTCGAGAGGCCAGTATGACATTCAAGCAGCTGTATATGTCTGTTTTCAGAATACATTTTTCTCGAAGATGAGAGATATTTTTTTATGCTCAACAGGCTGGGGAGGAAATAATGATCATGCCATATAAAGTGAACCAGCAAACTGAATGGGACTCTGCTTCTCATTCTTCTACAACAAAGCTCGTAGAAAGACTTTGCCATTGAAACCTTTTCCAATATTCCAAAGCAAAATGATTGAGAGACTGAAAAAAAAACACAGGAGTTGCCTAGAAGAATTGGGAGTACCTTGGACTTGAACCAGAGTCCAGTGTTGGGGGATGGAGATGAACAGGAAGACGACCAGCAACACTGAAATTAATGCATAAATGAGGCACTATAAAGCTTCATTCACATTTGTGAAATATGGCTTTACAAGAAAAAAATCTCTGAAAAAGACTGGAATTTTGTTGACTTTACTAAATATATGGGTGTACTATAAAAAATATACCCCCGCTTCATGTCATAAATACTTAGAAGAACACTAAAAAGGAAAAACTACAGGTAAAAATTTTTTTTGTTCTTAGTAGTGTTTCTATAAAACATTTCATGATATAAGCTGCATGTTATATATAGTAAAGCAGGTGTTTGCAATCTGCAGTTAGGAGTATTTTAATTGAGGGAGTCTCTTCAGTGACTGTTGTGTGTGTTAAAGATGTTTAAGTAAACCATTTATTTTTAATTGTAAGAAATTTAGGATTTACAGTACAAGAGAAGAAAGGCTGTACAAAAACAACTTTCATGTTAATATACTGTGATCACAGGCTGCTGGGGTGGGGTGAGGAGGGGTGAAAAATGTGCACGGATTACATTACATGTAGAATTAAAATATTTTTACAAGGGTGACTGTCAAGATTAATGCCTTTGGCTTATACCACAAACAAGTGTTTTCTGTAAGTAAGCTTGAAAATAAGACAAAATAATGAAAGCCACGAAAAAAAGCTTCTTACATCTGCAAAGATGATAGCTTATTTTGTTTTTTGTTATTTCCCCATTGGAAAATGTTCAGTGAGAGTCAAGAAGTCTGTTGTTAACGCAATTGCTATTTTTACATACAGATAAGCTGCCTGAGGTATAAGCAATTAAACTTGAGAGTTCTGACCATTACTTGCTGAGGGAAATAACAGGCTGAAAGCTTTAATGTATTTAATAGAACAGTGTACAACTTAGTTTTATTTAAAGATAGGCAATGCACTTTTTCTTACGACTAAAAGTTAATGTTTTCTGAAAGCTTACAAGTAGATTCTGACATCTGAGAAAGGAACAGAGATAAGAAAAGAGCAGAAAGCAATTAGTATAAGTGGGAACACAGCCTGTAACATGCCTTTTAGCATGGATAACCTTAATTTTAGGTTAGGTAATTCTGTGGGTACAGCTGTCAAGTTAAGTACTCACCATAATATGTTACATCTGTGTTGTCTATCTTCATTCTTTCCTCAACTGATGCATCTCAGATCTGACTTGGCTGCTTCTTCCAGATCCTCAGATCCAATCTCTCAAGCTCCTCCCTTTCCTTTAACCATAATGCACCACCAACCTAACATACCTCAGATTGAGTTTACATCCCATAGGCGTCAAAGATAATATGTTAAGAGAATTCAATAAGGTATACAAAAGAAAGTGCTGCTGCTCAAACAATGGACAACACTTCCCAAAATGATACTCTTAGGCCACTCCAGGAGCAAAGAAAAAGGGGGTTAAGGAGGGTGGGAAGTTGAGGAAGAAAGAAAATGAACAATACAGATGTCATGTTATGGTGACTACATAACTTTATCTGATGCTGTCATTTTCATTCATTCCTCAACTGATGAGACAGAGTCCCCAGCTAGATGAACCTTGGGTGGTACTCATGAAAGGATATCTCAGAGTACTACAGAGCCAAAGGCAGCTCTATTTATAGAAACCAAATCCAGTTTATAATGAGCAATAAAGGTATTAGCAATGGACCAAGTAGCCGCTGCACAATGTCATCTATGGAAGTTTCTGATCAAAAAGCTGAGGAAACAGTCATAGACCTTGAGAAATGGGCTCTAGGAGGCTTAGCCAAGGACAGTCCTTTTTCTACTATAGACAAATGAAAGTTAGGATACAAACAACTGAGCAGTCTACCAGAAATCTTTGTTTCTATGGAGATAAATCAAAGTTGTCTATGCACATCCAAAATATGGAGCATGTGTTTTCCCTTGTTTGGAAAAATCTGGAAAGAGAACCAGAAGGTTAATGACTTCATTGATATTAGACTCAGAAGCTACCATATGCAAAAAAGACAGCATTTCTTTATGGTCCAACCCATCTTTTGAAAAACCAGGTAAGGAAGTTGGGAAGATAGAGCCTGGAGTTCAGATACTCATCTAGCTTGTGTAATAGTTTCTAGAAAAATGGCTTTCCAAGACAAAAACCTGAGGTCTGACCTGGCTGAGGGTTCAAAGGGATCTTGAAACAGATCTTGAAGCAAAATAGTCAAATCCCAAGGAGGAGTAGGATCCTTTAATGGAGGTCTAAATAAAAAAAGTTTCTTTGGGAAAGGCTTTCCATAATTTAGAAGAAGCTAAGAAAGAATTATTTCCACCTAGATGGAAGTTTGAAATGGCAGCCAAATGGACCTTAATAGTAAAAAACTAGCCCCTTTACTGACAAGTGAAGTTAAAAATTCGAGCACTATTAGTATGGGGGCAGAAAAGGGTTCCTTAAGAGACTAAAGTACAAATCTCTTCCATTTACTTTTGTAAATCTTTCTAGTAGAAGGTTTTTGAGAAGATAACAAAATATGATGGATCAGGAAGGACAGCCTGGGCTGTCTAGCAATCAGTAGAACTGGAGAAACTATGCAGTCAGCTTCAGGCCTGTTAAGTCTGAAGAGGTATTCTAGCTAGGTGAGAAAGAAGATCTGGATTGGTATCTGGTATCCAGGGCAGATCTAGAAGATGAGGCCAGAGGAAGGGGAACCAAATTTGACAAGGCCAAAAGGGTGCAACGAGGATACCTGTGCTCTTTAACTGGTACACTTTCTGTAGAAATTTGGAAATGAGAGGTAATGGTGGGTAAGCACAGAGGAGACTGGAGGGTCAATTGTGGACTACAGTATCTCTCAGTGCTCCCCCCCCCCCCAGTGGAGAGATCAGAGTAAAGAACCTGCTGCCCTTGTTGCTAAAGGGAGAAGTGAAAAGGTTGCAGCATGGGTGGCCCCAAGGACAGAAAATTCTCTCCACCACTTTGACATTGAGAGGCCAATTACAAGGCATCAGAATAGACCTGCTAAGTTTGTCTGCAATCACTTTGGTTTTCCTCGCTATGTGTGTTGGTGTGAGAAACCGGCAAGACGAGATCACCCATTCCATACTCTCAATAGTTCTCAACCTAGCAGGGTGGGATGTGATCCCTCCCCATTTGTTGATGTATCAGACTACAGACATGCCGTCCATCTGAAAAGCAATCCTCCCTAAGGGGAGAGAGTCTTGAAAGGCCTGCAATGCTAGGAGGTCTGCTCTCATTTCCAGGACACTAATATGCATCTTGGCCTCTTCTGGGGACCATGTACCTTTGACTGTCCATGCGAAGTAGTGCCCCCTCAGTTTGGAGGAGTCCACAGACACTGTGGCCATGAGAAGGGGAGAACAAATAGATAGTGTTGGGAAACTCTGTCTGAGTGAAGCCACCAAAGAAGACATCTTTTGCAAGCTTGTGTGATCTTTTCAGGTGTAGATAAAGGCTGCTGAAGAATAGACCACTGTACCGGCAGAGTCCACTGTAGAATTTGCATGTGAAACCTGGCTAAACAGACTAGGGTGACAGTTGTCAGCATGGATCCTAGGGCTTGTATGAGTAGTTGTGCTGGAACAGAAGAATGCAGGATTACTTTCTTGACCTGGGATCGGAGTGTTTGGATTCAAGCTGAAGGAAGACAGCCCAACTGACTGACCATGTCTAGATGAGCACCTATGAACTCCAGACTGTGTGATGCCTAGTTGAAGACGCAACTGGAGGCAAGTAGTCATGTGTAGGAGTAGATGCCTGGTTGGGGTAGCTAGGAGCCAGTCATCTAGGCATGGAAACACTTGAACTGCTACTACCGACATGCATTCGGTGAACACCCTGGGGGCTGTAGTGAAACCAAATGTCAGTGCTCTGAACTGGATCCCAGCCAGAAGCACAGATATGTTCAGGAGTACCTGTTCATTTTGATGTGACATTGTGCATCCTGAAGCTCTATCAAGGACTTCCAATTGTCCTTTTGCAGTAAGGTCAAAATGGACTGAACTGTGACCATCCAGAACCTTAAATATCCAAGGACTGGTTTAGTTTGCTGATATCCAGGATGGGTCTCAAGTCTCCTGTCTTCTTTTGCACTAAGAAGAATCTCAAGTAGGTTCCAGATCCTGTCTGGCCTAAGGGGACCTCCTGGATAACTCTTTCTGAGCAGCTTTTCTGTTTCTAAAGCTGCCATCTCCCTCTGACTGGGTGGAACATCAGGAATTCTTTTCATTCTTGCAAGCAGAATTTGGGAAAATGGTATAATATGACCTCTGGATAGATTTCTCTGTGCCCAGGAATCTTTTGTTATGAATACTCAAACTCACTGGTGCAGAGACAAATGCCCCAGACTGTCTCCAAAGGCCAACAGTCAGGCCACCTTTCAAGAGTGCTGGTAGGAGTTTGTCCGAGAAGGAATCCCAGAAACCCTAGTTCTGTGGACAACCTCTACCATGGAAGCAACTTTTTCCATTAGAGTTCTCCTCTCTGCCTCAGGGAAAACTATCTCCTTTTGAGACTTGGAAAGGACTCTGGGATTTGCAGAACCACATATTTCTACCTCCTCGGCGATTCCGGGAAAAGGGCATTTGAGGGGTAGAAAATTGTATTCATAGGGTAGATAAGGTCTTTCTTTCTTGCTCACATCTGGAGAACATGTCTTTTACTTTCGGTACAAATAAGGAAGAGCTACCAAATACTGCACTGATGAATGAAGACTTGAAGGGCTCCGCAAAGTTGCATAGGCACACCCAGGCAGGTCTCATAATGGCTATGCCTGAACACGCCACCCATGAGGTAACTTTAGCCACATGGGAAATCAGCCTCATGGATGGGTTAGTTATAGACTGAAGGGTGACCAGTTGTGAGGCAAGACTATTTTAGTCCTCCACAGACATGGACCAACAAAGAGATCTGCAGAGCTCTTTAGTGAAATCTCTTTGTAGTGTTGTAAAATGTGCCAAATAATTCAATGAACACAAAGCAGAGGTCGCTAAAGCATAAATGAGCTTATCTAATCTTTCCAAGGCCACAGACTCTGTTAAGGGGATGGATAGAAGAGTTCTTTTCAGAAAGCTCTTTTTTCTTAGCTATTGCCACAAATATGGTATCAAATGGGACCCCCTTGCTCCAGTGTATTCTGTCCTTAGGGGAAGCTAAAAGTTTATCTGGAAGCTTAGAGATGGACTCCACAGTATCCAGTTCCTTCCATGCCTGGCAAGAAATGAGGTCTGTAAGTTCACTGGCCGGGGGGGGGGGGGGGATCACCCAAGACATAGCCGGGCCAGATCCGCAAGCCTTCAGGAATACTGACTCCAGCTGGGAAGGGGTGTCAAAAGAGCAACCACCTTTTTGTTTTAAGAGTTCAAGAATGTCTCCAAAGGAGAATTCTTCAGGTGGAGATCTGGGGGACCCTTCCACTTCATCAAAATTAGTGTCCTTAGTGAGAGATTCCAGAGGAGAATCTAAGGGTCTCCTTTTACAAATTTTCTTCTGAAGGACCTCATCAGTGGGTTGATCAGGTGAGGTGTCAAAGGTGTTTAGGGGAGTCCTGAGGGAATGACTGGAGACTTGAACGTGTTGGCTGTCCTAGTGGAATAGAAGATCATAGCTCAAAGCTAAGACATGAAGGAGGCAGAGTGGTCTGATCTGAGGGGGATAGGGATGTCCTTTCTCTAGGTAAAGAGGAAGCTCTCTTCACAATCTCAAATCCAGAGGTAGCGGAGCAGACATTTCCTGTACCACTGGACCCTGAAACCCTGTAGGCACTATACACAAGGATGGAAGTGGACCTGAGCTATCCAAAGCCAATGCTCCAAGGGGTAGAGATGGCTCTAACAACTTTATTTTTATTTACTTTACATCTATTTACTGGGAAGGTCCGACTGGGTTAGTAGCCAGTTTTCAGTGGAGGCCCAGGGGGAAAAGCTCCATACAATAGATTAGGTTCACAAGAAGACATAGATTAGTAGACGATTATAGGTTTCATGCATAACTATACATGGATTTGAAAAGCATCATAAGCATTATATAAAATTATACATAGCTTTGCAAAGCATCACTGAATGAAGGATATAGACAGCAATTAACAATTGCAGTACATTACAGGCATGGTTTCAACTAGTCAATTCAAGGGAAACAAATAATTATAACTTAAAATGTTGTTAGGAGCAGTAGAAAGTTAGGTAAGGATATTGGTAGACCATAGAGAGAAGACAGCCTATATCCACAGATCAGAGGAAAGAAAGTGGCTAGGATAGGGGCATGTCCTAAATTATCCAGGGGTAGTACAGGAGCACAGCCACTTTTTGTACAGGTGTTCCTTGAGCAGAAGTTTAAATTTGGCAGTTGAGGTAATGTTGTTTATGTGTTGGGGTATGGAGTTTCAAGTTTTTGCTATTTGGTTAGAGAACAGAGAGTCACCAAAGCTGTTGTTGGCTTTGGTGACTTAACAGTAGTTTATTGGATGAGCGAAGGGTATGGGTGGTAGACTATGGTTGGATTAGTTTTTTAATGGAATGACAGTTATCAGGTTGGTGTATAATGGTGTGGGCAACAGTAAGTTGGTTGAGTGATATTAGGGTGGGTAGTTCTAGCCATTTTAGCTGTTTTAAGGCAGTGCAAGGGTGTGTTCGGTTGGGGAGGTTGGTAGCAAATTTAGCTATTTTGTGATAGCAGACCTCTAGTTTCTTAAGATCAGACTTCCTAATTTTAGAGAAAATAGAGGAAGTAAAGTGGATAACACATATGCTTTGGCAACTGATTGTCTTGCGGTAGGGGTGAGAAATGGTTTAGTTCAATATAGCGAACCAAGTTTAATGTGGACCTTTTTTATGGAGAATGCAAAGTGTCTGTCATATTATAGTGAATTGCCAATAGTGACTCCTAGTAATTTGGTATTGTTAACAGGTTCGATTTTTGTATTGTTGGAGGCAAGGATGTAAAAAGGAGATGGGGAAGTGAGGTTCTATTATTAGTGAATAGCACAAGTTTTGTCTTGTTAGGGTTTAAAATGAATTAGCTTTCGGTTACACATTGCTCTATGTCAGAGAAGGCCTTTTGGGTTCTAGTCTTGAGTTCGGGGAGGGTGTGAGCTGAGCAGATGATGATGAAGTCATCTGCATATTGGACAGTTGTGGCATGGTCGGATGTAGAACTAAGTTTAGTGGTAAAGATGGAGAAGAATAGTGGGGACCTAGGATTGAGCCTTGTGAAACTCCCAACAGAGACAGGCAGCAGGGTTGAGATTTCATCCTGCCGCTTGACTGCTTGTTAACGTTCTGATGGATAACTATGAAACCATGTGATTGTGGAGTGGTAAAGACTAATGGCAGATAATTCATATAGTAGTTTTTGATGGGAAACTGTGTCAAAAGTTTTTGACATATCTAGGAAAGTTGCTGATACATGCTTGCCACTGTTTCTTAGCTGGTTGATTTCAGAGTCGACTGTAGTACTTAATATTTGGCACCAAAGCTTTGGCTCTGAAAGATTCAGAGCTGGATGGCTCAGGGAAACCACCAGAGTCGAAGAATGAACTGCCTTCGGATCAAATGAGGACACCCCAAGGGATCTTGGATCCAAGTGCTATGAAACAGCAGGTTGGATCAGAGAATGAGAAACTAAATGTGGACTAATCATGGGCAGGCTCACTGATCCGATGGGCGATGAAGCCAGAATTACTCCCATCTGGATCTGAGCTCGGAGGAATTTCCTCATTATATTATCCACTTCAGCCACGGGCAAGCTTCTGGAAGACCTGATTGAGGAGCTAGTGGATGGTGCCTTGAATGCTTGCAAGGAGACTCCTGCAAAAAAGGAAAAGGCAGTCAAGAAGGTATCAGAACAGAGGCAATTTTGATTTCTGAGCAGTAGGATCCAAAGTAATTGGATCCAACTTTTTTGACACTTTCAAAGATGGCTCTGAGGAAGGACCCAAAGACTTTGTAAGACCTAGGGATCTCTTTCTGAACTTTTTGTCCTTGGGAGCAGAGTTGAGCTTCCTTTTGTCAGAGTTTTTTGAAGCAGTTTGAGCCCCAGCTGAAACAGAAGAGAAATGAAGACCTTTCAAAACAAGTTTATGTCTGTCCTTGAATGCCCTGGAGTTGAATTTGACTGTTTCAGTCTGCATCAAAATGGGCAGTGCCCAAACATACGCAGTCCATGTGGGCATCTGAATTACTTATTTTGTCCCACAGATGATACACGTCTTGAAGCCATTTGGCTTATCAGCCATCCTAGTGTACCTCGATAAAGGGAAGGCCCAAAAACAAGAACAAATCTGTAAAAAGTTAGATGAAATACTTTTTTTTAAACTACTAACAATGGTAGTCAAAAATACCCTAAAAGGGGTAGGAAAATGGCAGAGAGAAGAAAATGCAAATTACCAACAATGGTACTGGACAGAAACAGTGAGGTCTCAGTAAAAAAAATCACAAAAGGAGTAGACTATCAGACAAAAATAACTTGAATAAGGGAGGAAGATGACAGAAAACCAGCAGACCCATTGCCAGAAGAAAAAAAAAACCTGAAGAACTCACTGTTTTGAACTAGAAAAAGCAGTAACAGCTCGAGCGGGGGGGTTCAAATCAGTAGTGACATGGAGGCAAACGAGCTGAGGTATATTAGTTTGGCTTGGTGTCAAGTGCAAAGGCAGGAGCTTGAGAGTTTGGATCCAAGGATCTGGAAGAAGCGGCCAAAATCGGATTCAAGTCCCATCAGTTGAGGAATGAATGAAAATGACATCAGATCTTAATTTTTTTTGAAGATATACATAGTTTTCTATGTTTGCTCTATGTTAATAGGGGGTGGGTGTTTTGAATATAGATTTAGTTTTCTGAAATTCAAAAACACAAGTTAAGCAGAAACACGAGCAAACAAGAAACAGTGAAATATATATATAAAAAGTTTAATAACGTACGTTAATCACTTATGTCCAAATTCCTTGCAGGGTGAGGAAAGTAAATCTGTATTTTCTTGTCTGAATGATAAAGCTGCTTTCTGTTTTACCTGCTCCATTTTGTTTTCTGTTTTAAATAATTTGTTTGGCCGGATGTTTTTGTCTATGTGAGAGACAGACACTTAAATTAGCTAGGTTGCACATTTCACGTTTTTTTCATTGGTTAAATTGCTTGAGTGATACTTAAATAAACAATGAATTTCTGGGCCTTTGTCTTTTGCTGAAAAAAAATCAAGCTTGCATAAACTAAAGCACTGCTGGTGATTCTTTGCTAGTTTTTCCCATCCAGCCTGCACCTTGTTGACCTGCTTTTCACACCTGGTGATTTTAAGCTGTCCAGCCCTACTGTAAATTGAGCTAATAAGCTCCTCCCTTTCTACACTGCTGTTGACATCTTGAACTATTTACTTGCCTTTCCTTGTGTTTATATTGAAAAAGTGCATTTGGCCTCTCATTGTTTGTTCGACTGATTTACTTGCTCTGAATTCATTATCTAGCTAGCTGTTGGATAAAGTAGTGTATTTTTTTTACATTCTAGCAATCACTTGTTTTTACATCAAGAGGTCAGTGGATTTTCCCTCTAGTGCACTGGGAGGTAGTCTGGTCCGCTTAGGTTGGGGAAATACTTGAGATTTCTGCATGTAGTTTTATTGGCCAGATGGCTTATTAATCAACTGGTCTTGTTTTAATGCCTTTATAATATTCTATACAGTTGAGTGGCTCTTGATTCATTTACACAAAGTGAAGACTTAATGAATCATCGCACTTTTATAAGCTGTTGTATCCGTATCTTTTAAGTTTGTTTGTGGTAGCATTTCACTCCGGACACTCCTTTACTGTGCTTTTACATAGGGGTGGGATTATTCATCTAGTGGCAGTAGGTATTTACCTGATCTATCTGAGCTGGGAAGCACACAAAAGGGCTCTAAATATCTTTTTGTACTTCCCTTATACATTATGACTATACTTTATCAGTTTAAAAAAAAAACTATACTGTCTGCTGCTGCATTAAGTGGTTAACTGCATTGTATTACACTGTATCTCTTAGTTGCTGGGCTGCTGCAAGTAGTTTGTGTGGTCATGTTATACTTGGGTACCAAGCCAGCTATTCTACATTAAGAAGGTGAGAAGGTGTTTTTCTACACCCTCATTGCAGAAGTGTGCTGCTCTAACCTGTCTGAGCTGGGGCCTGCTGCTGGAAGGCTTACTGTGTGCTTTCATGACCGGTAGTAGGCTTAAAACTTGTTTTTCTATTCTCGTACTTAAGCCTCAGGTTTGCATGGTACTACTCTTCACACAGTGGATTAGCAGTGCCCTTGAATAGATGCAAAAGCCTAGAAGCTCAGTTTTCCCTAAACAGCTGTCAGTGAAACCATTCCAAGGTTTTCTGTTGCTCTAGGAGCAACTCAGTTGCACAGTGAGCAGCGTGCCTTACTGATCTTTAGCCCTCACACAGTATAGGTCCCTCTTGTAGTCTTGGCGCTACAAGCACCATCCTGTCAAATTAACTCATTCTCTTTCGTAGTAAAACATACAGCAAGAGCCTGCTATCATGGACAGGCAGTTTCCCATTATTTCTCTGGCCAGCCTGATAGACACTGGCATCCTGACGCAATGCAGCAATTGTCTCGTATATTGGCAACCACTTACTCCTGAAACAAACGCAATACTTTATGTGAGAGATGTAGCCAACACTATGAAATTGGATGCAAGACTATCGCATAAGGACAAACTGAATGCCAAACAAGTTGTCAGCACACACACTTTCCACACTAAATAAGGACATGGACACACAAACTCACATATGCGGAGGAACTCACTAGTAACTTACCAAAAGTCCAATGGTCTCCCAAATGGAAACCACTTATACACATAACAATGCAAAAAACCTACCATACCGCATAACAACACACACACACACCAGTGTCTCACCAAATATGCCCATATGGTGTACCACCACAAAACCTAATGTACTGGACATTGGTGACTCCACTGTGAGACACAATGATGTTTCCCTCACCATGCTGGACAAGAAGGAGGTTACTGTTAGCTGCCTGTCAGGTGCCAGGATCTGTCACGTCACTCAAGTCACTCAACCACATGTACCTGTATGACTCTGTCATAGTCCATGTGGGGGTGAATGACTTGAGACGTACTTCACTGGACTTTATGAGGGGAGAGATGACTGATCTCTCAGATTTTGTCACAGGCAGGTATATGCCTAGCCTTAAGCAGCATTCTACTTCCCCAAGGATGATGCCACAATACAAACAAAAAATGACTGACTTTAACAATTGGCTCAGCTTCTGGCATCAGTCTAAGGGGATCCGATGTCTGTCAGCCTAGGATTACATGGCTGACAGACCATGCTGCTTTGCCAGAGATGGTCTGCACCTGCCTCTTCTAGGCTTTTGGATACTGGCAAAAGCATTAACCATCCATATTGCACCTATTTTAGGCAATGTCAAAATAACCAACCTCCCAACATAACAAAATCCTCTCTAGATAAACTCAAGGTACTGCTGCTTAATGCTAGGAACCCAAACAAGAAACTTCACTCCCTGGAAGCACTCCTCATTTTGGAAGATGCTGATGTCTGTGTAGTCACTGAGACATGGTTCAAAGGCATGAAAAGCACCCCAGCCATGCAGGGCTACAATGTTTTCCATATGTTCAGACTGAAAACTAAGAATGAAAGAATCAAAGGAGGAGGTGTATCCATCTTCATTAAGGATAAATACACCTTGAGACTGGTCAAACAGTATGAATCTCTTGTGCTACTCCATGTCAAATTATCTATAGACAAAGCCCCCTACCACATCATAGCTAGCTATAGGTCCCCCATCACGAAACAGAAAAAGTATATAACATACCTTACTGGAGTCCTTTGTCATACAGCCCAACACCTTATTCATGGGTGATTTTAATTATCTCACCATCGACTGAGAAACAGACACAATTACAAACATGCTGGCTCAGAGGTTCTTGGGCTCTGTCAATGCACATGCCCTGGAACAGCTAGTCAGCACACCCACAACAGGCTAAAATGTCCTGGAGACAGTATTCACTAACCATGGGACAGCACTGCACCCCCCCCCCCCATGTGATGTCCTCCCTGGTAAGACTGGATCATACATCAGTCTCATTTGATGTAATTATAAGACCAGATACACCATCAAGCTCAAAAATGCTTAAGAATTTTTCAAAGACAAAATTACCTCCTACTAAGTGATGGTATAAGAAGTTTCAAAGCTCCCTTGAATGCAGATAACACAGACTCCTATGCAGATGTGTACACCAACTGCCCTGTATAACCACTTAAGCAGTTGCGAATAATCAGCTGCACCTGATCTGATTAAAACCAGATCTTACAGAAAAACCAAGCAACCCTGGTGGACCCCTGGTATAAACAGGCTACACAACAACAGAAAGAAACTAATGCCCAAGAAAAAGAGGGAACTGACTCAGCAGAGGAAGAAATCCCTCTCTAGCTCAAACAAACAAATCAGAGATCTTTTCAAGTCCTCCAAAGCTAATTATGAAGCAAAAATAGCCTCCCTAGCTAAGAATAATTACAAGGCGTTCATTAACTATGTCCAAAATCTAGACTGGAATACCCAGCTATACACTGAACTGGTTGCGGATGGCACCACCCATACTCAACTGCAGTTAACAGCCAATCTGCTAGTTGACATATTTGGAGAAAACTTCACCCCCATGTCCCTGCCAGTCATCCCCTAAGGTACACCTTCCACCACTCCTCAGCCTATTATCTCAAGACAACAGGTCATCTCAGTGCTCTCCAAGGCCAAAAACAGAGCATCAATGGGACCAGACAACATCCCAGGTTGTCTTTTAAACAACTTACAACATGACTTAGCAGACCACTGGGATCCCGGTATAACCACAGCTTGGGAACTGGCTATGCTCCTGTGAAATGGAAGACAGCAACAGTAATCCCTCTGCACAAAGGGGGACCATCAACTGACCCTGGGAATTATAGGCCCATAAGCTTGACTAGCCTCATCTGCAAGGCCCTGAAAACAATCATTATGGAATGTATTAAAAAGGACATTGGTAATCTCCAAATTCTGGACCCAACCCACTTCGGATTTGTTAAAGGTAGATCAAGCCTGTTAAACATGGTTGACTTCAGGAAAGTCACCAAGGCCCTGGATGAGGGAAAGATAGTGCATATCACCAATTGCGATGTAGCCAAGGCATCTGACACAATCGCCCACTCAAGTTTGACAGAGAAACTCCCCCATTTGGGAATTAACCCCTATATTACCAGATGGGTAGCCAACTGGCTCACCGACAGGACACATACTGCCAAAGTGTGTGACTTCACATGTAGCAAAAGACCAGCCATTGGCCTGTGGCTGACCAAGTTTATTGATGATTGCAAATTGGGAGCAATCACGGAGTCCCCCGACAATGTTAATATACTGCAGACAGGATTAATGCAGACAAATAGTTGGTGCCAAAGCCACTTTAATGCAGACAAATGGTTAGTGCCAAACCCACTGAGTACAGCTAAATAAAAACAGCATTATTATTCCATTTGGGAAAGCTGACATCCCTGCTAACTACATTACAGACTGTACCTGCCTAAGTGCAGACCGACTGGTACGTGATCTGGGTACACAGGTTGATAGCAATCTGTCCTTTGAGCACTAAGTATTCACAGCAGTAAGGAAATCCTTTTATGTGGCACATCTTATAAGAAAATTTATTGCATCTAGATCTAAGGATGTTACAATTCCATTATATGCAGTCCTTATCAAACCAATAATTGAGTACAATACTCCCTCTTTTACATGTACCTCACCAGAAGTCTTCACAATTGGACAGACCACAGAGATTTCTCACCAAGAAATTACAGGGTACACAAAATAAATGTTACGTAGAAATCTGACAGCCCTGTCATTGTATTTGGTCTCCTACAGGTTGCTAAGGGGTAATCTCTGAACCGGTCCTGATGGAAATACTACACATTTGTAAATCAAACTGCAGGAGGTTCATTCGCTCCAGGGATCTTAACCTAGCCTCTGACATAAACAGGTCATGCTGGAGAGATAGATACATCTCCCAGAGACTGCAACTTCTCTGGAACAAGCTTCCTAATCACATGAAACAGAACCCTCCCTGACCCCCTGCAAATGCAACCTATATCAACATGACCGCAACTTCATTCTTGAGGTGATGCCCATGTCCTTCCTGGACAGAGGAAGTTGGTATTAACTACCATAGACCCTTACCTCAGAGAACTTCACACACCTAACCACCGACAATTGGGGCAACTCGGGATAAATATGGGGCTTGTATGGCTTTAGGGCCATTAGCCCAGTAACCTCCTATAAAATTATGAAATGGTCTATACCACAGACTTCATCAGAACTAACTTTCATAAACAACTACCAACTTTTAAATAACCCTCTTGATCACTTTTAATTGAACCAAACCAATCAGTTCCAAGTAGAGCCTGATCCAGCACTAGGTGACCAAGGCAGTCACCTAGGGCCCCACTGGCTGGGAGGGGGCTCACTGGCCGGTGGATTAATTTTTTTAATTACAAAAAAAAGAAAAAA
>NC_056734.1:835641680-835654180 GCF_019279795.1 Protopterus annectens | reverse complement strand
ATACAATGGAGTTAGATGGATAGGGGCTGTCATTGGATGGGACAGGGAAGACCACTGGACCGCTAGAGTCCACTGCAGCACCCTCATGTAGAACATGGCTAATGGTACCAGATAGATTGCCACCGCCATTGACCCTAAGGTCCTGAGAATAAGGTGGGCCTGGGGATGAGTCAGATCTAGAAGCCACTGAACATGAGTTCTGATGAGAAGCACATGGAAGAGAGGGAGCGCTGCAATCTCTAACACAGTGTCCAAATGGATTCTGATAAATTCCAAAGTTTGGGATGGAGCCAGATTCAATTTAGCAAGATTCACTCTAATCCCTAACTAGTCGAACAGTTAAAGAAGGTACTGAGAGGCATTGGCCAGAAGATGCTTTGTGGGAGCTGTGAGGAGACAATTGTCGCAGTATGGAAGCACCTGGAATCTCTGCAGTCTTAGGTGAGCTGCAACCACTGCCATGCACTTGAACACCTGGGGGCTGTGGTGAGACCAAAGGGCAGGGTCCTGAACTGGTAGTGACTGGTTCCCACTCAAAAGCAGAGTCTGTCTCCAGGAAAGTCTATTTTTATATGACACTAAGCGTCCTGAGATCCACAGAGCACATCCAATCATCCTTGGCAAAAGAGACACGATGGACTGAACCATGAGAATCCAGAACTTGGACTTCTTGACAGAGATTGAGCTCGCTGAGGTTCAGGATTGGATGCAGGTCTCTCGTCTTTTCTGGCATTAAAAAGAAGCAAGAGTGAGTTCTGGATTCTCATAGACCTGGGGGGACCTCTTGGATGGCTCTCTTCTGAAGTAGCTTGAGCACTTCTTTCTGGGCTAGCTCACTCTGATGGGATGGTGCATTGGAGAGGTATCTCCTGACTGGAGGCAGAGACTGAAAAAAGGGAATAGAATAGCCCCTATAAATAATGTTTAGCACCTAGTGATCCTTTGTAATGTTTGCCAAGGCCAAAGGGTGCAGTGGCAAATGACGCTGACTGCCTCCAGGGCAAGACAGTAGGGAAGGGCTTCAGGAGTGCTGCTGAGGCTTCTCAGAGAAAGGTTCTCTGGAGCCATGATTTTGTGGAACCCCTCTGCCTCTGGGGCGGCATCTGCAGCCTGAGCATCTGAAAAGGCAGACTGCGACTTAGGAAACCACACTTTCCTGGCCCCTTTTCTCTGCATCTTGGAGAAGAAGTGCCAAGGGGTGGAAAACCTGACTGCCACAACAGACAAGGTCTTGCCTTCCTGCTAACTGCAAGTGAGAGTCTCTTTGACCAATGGGCCAAAAAGGACAGATTCATCGAAGGGGGCACTGGTGAAAGACATCTTAAGGACTCTGCAAAATTGCAAAGGCGCAGACAAGAGTGATGCCAAATAGACATGCCTGTGCTGTCTGCCAACGCTACAGAAGGTGCCTCTCAAGCAATCAGCCTCATCAATGAATTAGCCAGGAAAGAAAGTGTAGATAGTTTGGGGAACACACCTTACTTAGCTCCCCGGCACGCAGTAACTCAGAAAGGGAGGTGGTAAGCTCCTTGACCAAGTCCCTCTGTATTCTGGTAAAATGTGCCAAGTAGTTAAGCACCCACAGAGCGAATGTAGCCGAGGTGAAAACCCGCTTTCCATGCCTGTCAATCACCCCAGACTCACAGTTAGGGAGACGAACAGACATGCTCTGCCAAATCTTTCTTAGTGGTGGTAGCTACCACAATTGCATCGAATGGCACACCCTTGAACCAGAACCGTTTGCTGGAAGGGGGTTGAGGAACTTGTCAGAGCATTTAGGAACAGGCTCCACAGTATCAGGCTCCTTCCAGACCCTGCTGGCGATAAGGTCTACAAGTTTGCCCATGGGGGGAACCCAGGAGATAGATGGTCACATCCTGAAAGCCTCCAAGAACACGGACTCCTCAGAGGACAGGAGGTGGGGGAATATCATTTGCCTTTAAGTTTGAGGATTTCTACGATGTCCTCAAATGAGACATCTTCGAGCAGAGATCTGGGGGACCCGTCCCCTTCATTGAGGACCGCATCCTCCGTGACAGACTCCATAGGGGAGTCTAGGTGTCGCCTCTTACACGATTCTCTTCCGACGGGCTTCCTCCAGGGTGGGCTCAGGGGAGGATTTGGAAGAGAGGGGGACCTCAAGTGGGGTAACTTCCGCCTGAAGGCTAGTTCGAGAGGGCTGACTGGGAACAGGAGGAGAAGAGTCTGCTTGAAAGAGCTGGGATGGTCCCTGCAAGGCCGGGGAGGAAACTCTCTGGAAGGAAAATATCCTCTCTCTACCACCTGAAAAGCCAAAGGGCTGAACAATGCCCCATCCACACTCCTGGCATGCATGCCTGCCTGAAAAGAGGGACCAGAGCAAGCCAGCACCTCCTGGCCTTCAGATAGTACCAGCCCCAAGCTGTCGAGGGCCAAAGCACCAAGGGTGAAGGGACCGATCCAAGAAAACCGGTCCAGAGCACCACTGAAGGACTCCGGGGTGACAGATCAGGCCTGGGACTCCACCTGACCACAGGAATGCCGGGCAAAGGCACTCAGGCAGTCCAATGGTGTAGGGAAGGAAAGGTCTCTAGGGACCCCCATCTCCTCCCTTGTGTGATCCAGGGCCTGAATATCCAAAACTAACTGAGTCAGAGGATTAGAAGCCAAAGAGGGAGTAGGGGATGGACCCCTGGCCAGGTGGGCAGAAGTCACAAGAAGCCCCAACTCATTCTGAGACTTGAGAAGGACTTCATCATCCTGTCCACATCTGTTGGGAGCAATCTCCTGGAGGGCCTATTGGACGTGGAAGACCTAGCTGGGAATGGTTGCCTGTATCCCAAGGAACTCCCCTCAGAGGAATGACTCCTGTGCTTGGATGCAGAAGGGGACTGTCCCAAGCCAGACCCAAGGGGGAACCCTCTATCCAACACCAATCTCTGATCCGACCGCCTTGGATCCAGGGGCAAGCAGGGATCCGGACACTTGGATCCCACAATTTGGATCTGAGAAAGCTGGATTTGTGGCTGGTCTGTATCTGGCTGGATCCGAAGGCCTTAATCATGAGACCTTGGATCCAATAGTAGAGTCCCGAAGCCCCAGATCCGTGGAGAGAATCACGGGGCCTAGGACCACAGAATATCGGATCCAACTGGGTTGAGGCTGGAGTCGGACCCGAGGAATTGGGATCAGACAAGCTCACCTTTTTAGAAGAGGAAGACCAGAAGAGCGAATAGGCCATCTTTTTTATGTTCTGAACGTCCAAGCTTAGCAGGAGACTGGGCCAAGGGACCCCTTTGAGCCAACCCTTTCAAATGAAGCTTGTTTCAGCACTCGACCAAAGCCCTAGGGTTGAATGCGGTGCAAATGTCACATTCAACCTCCAGGTGGTGAGTGCCTAAACAGTAAAGGGACTCCTCATGTGAATCAGACACAAGCATCTTCCAGCCTCACAAGGAGCACCTTTTGAAATCAACTGGCTTGTCAGACATGGGGGGTAAACCTTAAGCCTAAGGGACATACTGGACTTGAAACCGGGAAACGATCACACTAACACAATGGACTACAACACTACTATAACCACAAAGTACCAAACTAAACCAAAAACCAACTAGGTAACTTCACTACAAAAAGGGCACCAAAACACAAACTAAAGCACCAAGAGACAAAATGGGAGAAAATTTTTTGAAAATAGTTTGAAAATACATCTACTTATCCCCACTGGAGACACGAGCCAGAGAATCTGCATCCACAATAAACAGGACATGCTGGAAGGATAGATTCCTGTCCCAGAGACTTCCCATACTCTGGAACAAGCTACGCATCTATGTCAAGCAAAGTTCCTCATTAGCACTCTTCAAGAAAAATCTTGATGAGTGAATGGGAAATAGGAAATACACCCCGGGGATCACTTCTGTCACTCTGCTCAACAGGGGCACAGGAAAATAACTTTCTTGGGTGGTATAAGCCAGGGAACCTTGTTAGTTAGGCTTTTTTAGGCCCCTGGGCTGATAGCCTAGTACCTACCTATGGACCTATGATGAGGAGCGAGGCAAACGAGATCTGAGGGATTAGAGGGCAGCAAGGGATCACAGGAGTGGGAGGAGCTCGTGCCTAGAAGTTATCTGTAAAGTTGGCAGCTCAGATCCGATGTTAGAATCTACGATCCAAGAGTGAGGAACAGTGACATGGACAACATCAGATCAGGGTATGCAAGAGCACAACCCACCTCCATATGGAGGCTGCCAGGAGTTTGCTCCCTGGAAAATATGATGTTTTACTTCTGCATGCTCTGAGGTTATTTCACAATTCAAGTAATTTAGTTATTTAATTTGTAGTATGAAAGACTAGTTATGGTTTAGATTTAATAATTTTTTTCATCACAAGAGGGCGCTCATGTATTTTATATTCACATATATATGTATATGTTTGTCTTTTCGGCTTTTCCTGGTTAGGGGTTGCCACAGCGGAACTCCAGCCCACTAATGATTGGCAGTCGATTTTTATGGTGCCGAGTTGCCAGCCCGACACCCAACCTTCAGCGAAGGCACGCCCATTCACGCACGTCTTTCAGAGGCCACTCGATCATGGGGAGGACATGCAGACTCCACACAGAAGCCACTCCAGCCGAGAATCGAACAGGAGAACCTCTTGCTGTGAGGTAACAATGCAATTGCTGTACCACATGTATATGTATATATTTATACTTATATTTATTAGATAACTTTTGATTTTTATAAATCTTTAGTATATTTTATAGTAATTAGACTTTAGATCAAAGACAAATAATCTTTATCATTTTGAGAAAATGTTTTTTGTATATATGTTCTTTTAAGTAAAACAGCTTCCTTTGTGATTGCTTTTATTAACAATCAAGGCAAAGTGAATGGTTAATGTGATTGGATTAACTTGAGTGATAATATGTATAATAAGGGGGAGTGATGTATGCTGTGTTTTTTGCTGAAGAAGTTACATGGTTGACGAAAAACGCGGTGAACAAGTTAAGCGTTTATTTTTGTTTCTGTCTAATAAAGTCATAGTTCGTAGTATTGGAGGCTCCACGTGCTTCGTTTTTTATTCATTGGGGAAGTTATACTTGAGGCGCTTTTTTCTCACTTTTATCTTTGTTGGTACAATTCAAGTAATGATACAACAATGGCAAAAATAATACATATACACTTAAAAAAATATGTATTCTGGTTATGTAAGTACAGTGTGAATTAAATAATGCAAATGTTCTCTACTCCATGAATATCTTCGGATATTACTACTTATAAGCATATCTTTGATATAGCGGTATATAGGGTAGATTACTTAGTAAAATCAGGAGTCACTAACACAGGGATACTTTTTAGTTCCTTAAATACTCTGCTTCAACACACCATTTCATCTTGACATGACATGCCACCTGAGATCTGACAAAGAACAGGCAAAAGTTGCACAATTAACCATAATCTTTCTTTAGTAGCAGCTTGTCCATGAAAAGCCTCCATTTGTCTTTCAGTGAAAGGTATAGGCCAGTTTTATAACTTCTATTTTTTTTTTCCAGTTATGGTCTTATCACCCCCTCTACTTGGCATGTATCCTATGTACCTGGCTTCCAACATACCCAGTTTTCTTTTAGTCAGGCTTGCCTGTCTGTGGATTCTAACCTAGCTTACACCTTTAGTAAGTGAGATTACCAATCTTCAGAATGGGTGCCCATGCCATCCAGGTGCATCACAGCATTCTGGGAGTGAGGCTTTAGTATTTCATCCTTCAACCTCTGAAAGACAGCTAAAGCTCCATGCAGGTAAAATGGAAACACTATGTATTAAAACAGACCTCCCAGAGCTACAAATATTTTTCGTGAGGGTGGTAAGTGATATCTGCTAGTATCCTTTCAAGGACAGTGTTGTCAAGCATCCAACTTTTCCAAAGTTCTCTATCAATTCATTGACCCTGGATGTGGGGCAGCTATTACACTGATATGCTATTCGGTTTCCCAAAGTTATTGCAGATTATAATACTTCAATCAGATTCCATTCAGTCAGAGACTTTCATATCACTCCTCCCTTAAGCATGTTTTGAATGTCTCCAACTGTTTTTTGTGATCCTGGTACTCTAATTCTCAGTCTAACCTTCATGCCAGGGGCTAGTTATGTTCTAACAGTTTAGTTACCCCAGTATCTATGAAAACACTTCCTAAGTTCTTATGTGAAATTCTTACTTCCTGCTTTTGTAGTCTTGACAAAGATTCCTCTAACTGCACTTCAGGTAGATTCTCTAATCTCTCTCTTGTATGAGCTTCAACTTGCAAGCTTACTGTGAAGATTTCTTCTTTGTTACATGGCTGCAATACATTAATAAGATAGATTTGCTCTTTCTTCTTCCTCCCTATCTAACCTTATAGTTCAATGCATTTAGATTTGCTCTTTCTTCTTCCTCCCTATCTAACCTTATAGTTCAATGCATTTATTATTTCAATCACCTCAAATGGCCCTTGTCACTTAGCTAAACATGTTTTCTGTTAAAGGCACTAACAATAATACGAGTTTTTGGGGTAAGTTTTCTAATTTGTTGATTTTTACTATAATCTAGCTATTGTGCTTCCTAGGCTCCCTGCATGTGATCCTTTACCAAGCCTAGCTAGGCAGAATTTTGTAGAGAATTCTGTCATTTGTAAATATTAATATAAGCCACAGGCTTGTTCTATTAAATGGAAAAAAATTGTGTTAAATGTTGAACGTCAAAAATGTAACGGTGCACTCTGCTGGAAAAAAGCTGATAAGTCAAACTTTGTATGACTGTTTGATCTCAAACTCAGAGCCGTGATGTCTGGACCAGCAGATTATTTCTATTGTTTTGAGAACAGAGGTAATTGCAAGATTTTACATATATAATGTCTTTAATTGCTGTGGTTTCCTGACCAGGTGCAAAATCAAAGATATGTTAAACTCTGAGTTTCTGTTAGCCTGGGAACCAGGGGAAAATGATGTAATCTAAAATGAGTCAGCAGTGATGTATTATCAATTTAAAAGACTGTCTCAGGGAGAGAGACAGAAAAAGAGAGAGACCATTTTGGATTTTGTCTAAAGTTGACAACAAATCGCTAGTATTTTGCTTTTGCTCTATATGCAAGTTTATTTAGAACTGTGATTGCTCTTAGCAAACAATAGAAAATAATAAATTTAGTCTGTTTTCTATATTTATGTCAGAACTAGTCTACATTATTATTTTAAACATTCTCCTGTGATGTCTGAACTCTTGACTAGCACTGTGTAATAAGAAGTATTGTCTTGTGTTTTTATTACTTATTATTAAATATTTTTAAACCTTTCAACTGTGGCTGTTTTGTGTAGAGATAATTTAAGCTCTAGAGTACATTGCATGTATATAGTGATAATGTACAAAGCCACTGCAATAGTCTTGCTGCTCAGTCACACTTACTATTTGGATAATAATACTGCACAGTAATAATTGGACACCCTTTGGTAAGGGACTTTTTAGTAGCTGATATTAGTGTTTGGTGGCACCTGACATTACCTTATAGTCTGGGCAGAAAGGGGGCACAGCTGGAGAACCTGTGCCAGCATTCCCCAGAAGTGTCTGTGTGTTTGCATCTAAATCAAATCTTAAAGTGTGTGTGTGTGTCAGCTACTTGGGCAGTGACACGAAGCACTGGTTGGACAGAGAGGATGTTGGAGTTTTTAGATTGACCACTAGGCTGAGATCTGTACCTTACAGATGTGCCAGTGGGGAGTCTTATTGGGGATCTGGAGAGAAAGAGAGAAATCAGCCCCAGACTGACTGTGATCTCTGTGTGCTCTTAAAGGAAATTGTACTTTACTGTGTGTGTATTTTTTACCCTTCTCAGTGTTTCCTTTTGGGAGGCAACATGATAGAATACCATAAAGAATGGTAGCCCTGAAGGCTGAGCTGGACCTTCAAATCACTTTCAGCTTATAGCATCTTACAAAGGTATGCACAGGAGCCTTGTCAGCCACATACATATAATCAACAGATGAATTACTTAAAAAAAACTGAGGAGGTAGCTGCAGTCCTTGAGATTTCAGTAAGACTTTTTTGTATTTATCGCAATTTAAGGCACTACAGTCTGAAAGCCACCTAGACAAGGTAGCCTTAGACACTTACTGATCTGCTCTGCTTACATCAAGAGAGTTGAAATACCATCATTCTTTGTAATGCATTTAGTTCTGTCAAGATAAACTCTTAGGTGATGGTGCACATGTAAGAGGGTGCAACAAAAATACCTCTCTGTTACAGTACTGCATAAAACATATTGGTAGATCAAGAGACTGGTTAAGGTAATTTCCACAGCTTCTTTAGGTATGAAGGTAGGGTCGCTGTATGCAAGTGCACATGCAAACACACACACGATCTTTATGAAATCATACATAACTTACGTAGGTTTAGAAGAAATTACTTAAGTTTTGAAACTCTTCTAGCAGCTATAACTGTTAAGAGACAGTATTTTCCAAATGTTAAGATTGGCTTTAGCTGCTGATTCAAAAAGATGAAGTACTACTGTTTAACCACATTCAAATACCAAAGGGGAAAAAGTTCTCCAAGAGGACCTCAAAAGGGATGCACCTCTTAAGGCTTTACATACTTTTATGAAAGCAAGCAAAGGATTCTGAAGACTCTAGTGAAAAATGGTATTAAATGTACTTTGATGGTGAAACTGATAGAAAGTACAGTTTTGTACCTACCATAAATGTAGATGTCCGAACAGGATAGCATCTGCAGTCATAACAAATGGGTTGTCCTGTCGTCAGGCAGCCCTTCGGTCGGCCGGATTCCAAAGTCTGGGTCTGGCCTCGGCTGGTGTCGCACTTCACCCGACGTCATCTATGCTGGTCTTCGGGTATAAAGGCATCAGCCGACGCCATTTTCCTCAGTGTTTCTTGCCCCAGATGCCAGTTGCCCTCTTGGAAAACTAAATTTTGGGTAAATGCCAATGTTTCCAAAAAAGGTAGGCAAACACAAAAAATAAGCATGTATGTACATATATACAAACAAATACACCATAAGAGATCCCCCCCAGCTAGTTATTAGGAGGGTAAATACCCTAGGAATACCACAGAGGGGAAGGAGGGTGGGTAATCCTGACTGCAGATGCTATCCTGTTCGGACATCTACATTTATGGTAGGTACAAAACTGTACTATGTCCTTCAAGGATGCATCTGCAGTCATAACAAATGGGTAGAATACCATAGCCAAACTAGGGGAGGAGGAAGAAGAATTATGGTGTAGTTAGGATCCCTTGCAATACAGCAGTGGCAAACCCTGCTCGGGATCTAGAGTATAGAGGTAAGTTATAATGCTTGGCAAATGTATGCACGGAGGTCCAAGTAGCCGCCTCATTAATGTCCTTGGTTGCCACTCCTCGTAAGAAAGCTGTGGTAGTGGCTGTAGCCCTTGTAGAGTGAGGTCTTATGTTCTGTGGAATTGACTTTCCATGGTAGGAGTAACAGAATCTTATGCAATTTCCTATCCACTTGGAGATTGTCTGTTTGGAAATTGCTTTTCCTTCCCTTCCTGTTGCATAGGCTACTAGAAGCTGGTCAGTTTTTCTATTGCCCTTGGTTCTGTCCAGGTAGTAGCGCAACTGTCTATGTACATCCAAGGTATGCAGCAGTCTTTCCCCCCTGTTCTGTGGATTGGGAAAGAAGGTAGGTAGGTGGATTGCCTGGTTTAGAGACACTCTGGATACCACCTTAGGCATAAATGTAGGATTAGTTCTCATGGATACTCTATCTTGATGGATGATTAGGAAGGGTTGTACTGCCATTAAGGCCTGTAGTTCCGAAACCCTTCTTGCTGAAGTAATTGCCAGTAGGAAAGCAGTTTTCCAGGATAGGTGTTGTAGATCTGCTGTTGCTGCTGGTTCGAATGGAGGGAGTGTCAATTTTTCTAGCACAAAGTTCAAGTCCCATGCTGGTAATGGTGGTTTCCTAGGAGGTTTTACATTCTTGATTCCTCTGAGGAACTGCCTGAGTAGAGGATGTGAGAAGACAGGGGGATCGAAGCTGTATTCTGCAGAAATAGCTGATGCATGTATCTTGATGGAGGAATAGGACAGGCCTGTATGGAGAAGCTCTGCCAAATACTTCAGGATGTTGGCAATATCTATCTTTGACACATCTTTTCCTCTTTCAGTGCTCCAAATGACAAACCTTTTCCATTTCCCTGCATAGTTCCTTCTTGTAGAAGGTCTGCGGGCCTCCAGGATAATGTCTTTAACCATTTGGGATAAATCTGGGTTAGTTGCTGTTATGTAATGTTCCAGGCAGTTAGTTGCAGAGTTTTTAGATTTGGATGCATGATGTTGTAGTCGTTCTGAGTTAACATCAAAGGCATCAGGGGTAGTGTCCACGTTCTCCCCAGAGACATGCTCCTCAGCAATGGATACCAGTGTTGTCTTGGCCAATTTGGAGCTATCAGAATTATCCTTGGACGCTCCTCTTTGATTTTCAGTAGTATCTTGTGCATCAAAGGAAGAGGTGGAAATGCATATGCTGTCAGGCCTTTCCAACTGAAGGATAGAGAGTCCACCTTCCATGCAAGTGGGTGGTATGTCCTTGTGCAGAATTTCTTGAGCTGGTGATTGAGTGGGGATGCGAATAGGTCTATTTGTGGCATTCCCCATTTCTGTGTGATGGCCTTGAAGATGTCCGGTGTAGCATCCATTCGTGAGCATCCGAGGTAGTTCTGCTTAACATGTCTGCTAGGATGTTTTCTT
Organism: Protopterus annectens; assembly: GCF_019279795.1. Taxonomy (NCBI): domain Eukaryota; kingdom Metazoa; phylum Chordata; order Ceratodontiformes; family Protopteridae; genus Protopterus; species Protopterus annectens. The sequence continues at coordinate 835,643,456 of NC_056734.1, read as the reverse complement.
TTCCCGGTACAAATATTGCCTGTAACTGAATGTTGTAGCTCAGAGCCATATTCCATAGGTCCAGAGTCATTCGACATAGGGGGTATGAATGAGTGCCTCCCTGTTTGTTGATGTACCACATGACTGTGGTGTTGTCTGTCCTTATCATCAAATGGCCTTCTTTGAGGAATGGTCTGAAATTCTGGATTGCTAGTTTTACTGCCAGCATTTCTTTTTGATTTATGTGCAAGTGCAGTTGATCTGGGGTCCATAATCCTTGTATGCATTTGTCCAGCATGTGGGCCCCCCAACCTAGGTCTGAGGCGTCCGTTGTGATGGTTTGGCTTGCTTGAAAGTTGTGGAAGGGCAAGCCTGGGTTTGACTGGCATGCTTGAGCCCACCATAGGAACTCTTGTTTCAGGCATGGGATTAGTGGTATTTCGGTTTCTAAGCTGTGCCTGTGTTGAGACCATAAATTCTTTAGGTACCACTGTAGTTTTCTCATATGCAGTCTGGCATGGGGACCAGGATTATGCATGATGCCATGAAGCCCAAGGCCTGCAGTACTTTCCTTGCTGTTAGTTTGTTCTGCTTTGTTAATGCCAAGAAGTAAAGAGGGAGTTGTTCTTGTTTTTCTGCAGTTAGGAATGCCATCTGTTTTACTGTGTCCAATTCTGCACCCAAGAATGTTTTTGTTTGGGATGGTATGAGTTTTGACTTTTTAAAATTGAGTGTGTATCCCAGGGCTTGTAGTATGCAAATGACTCGTTGTAAGTCTTTTGTCAGCTTGTTTGTGTTGTCCGCTTGTATCAGGAAGGCGTCCAGGTATGGATAAATTTGGATTCCCTGTGGCCTGGAAGGCGCGATCACTGATGCCAGCCAGTTTGTGAATACTCTGGGCAGTAGATAAGCCAAAGGGCAATGCTGAGAATTGATAATGCTCTGATCCTGCAAGAAATCTGAGGTATCTTCTGCAATTTGGTCGTATGGGGACGTGCAGGTATGCCTCCTTGAGATCTAGAGTTACCAGCCAACACTCCTTGCCCAGCATGGGAAGAAGTTGCTGTAGGGTCAGCATTTTGAATTTTGGGACAATGATGAATGTGTTTAAGGCGGACAGGTCGAGAATAGGTCTCCAACTTTTCTCTTTTCTTGGTACTAGGAAGAGTCTGGAGTAGAATCCTTTGCTCTGTTCTGTTGGTGGTACTCTTTCCACAGCTCTCATCTTTGTTAATTGAGCTATCTGTTTTAGTTAGAGCTTCTGTTTTCTGATTTGGAGGTAGGTTTGGAATTCCTCTTTTTACTGGTAAGGTGTGGAAGTGAAACCTGTAGCCTTGGTCTATAGTCTGCAAAATCCACTTGTCTTTTGTGATATAGTGCCAATTTTTTGAAAATAAGGCTAACTTTCCGCCTAAGGGTGCTGCTATTTGTTCCCTGGTAGGCGGTGTCAGAGCCAAGTCACTGTGATTGTCCTGTTGCAGTGGCAGTGGTTGTGTCTGTGCCTCGGTTATTGCCTTGCCACTGGCGTCCTCTGTAGGCACCTCCTCTGGATTGATTTCTGCCTCTGGAACGTCTATTCCTGCCTCTCTGAGATTTAGAGGAGTCTGGAAAGGACCAATTTTTGGAAGGCCAGTTCCTGCTAAACCTTGGGGGCTGAACCTGTAAGAAATCTTTAACTGTTTGTACAGATTTTGCCTTCTCTTCCATTTTCTTCATTACTTGCTGGGCAGGAGAACCAAATAGACTGGCCTTATCCATAGGAGCATCTAACAGCTTTGCTTTAACATGATCCGCAAG
>NC_056734.1:835601680-835636680 GCF_019279795.1 Protopterus annectens | reverse complement strand
ATGAAAAATGATATATGAGGGTTTCACACATAATGCCTGGATCTCAGAGACTCTTCTGGTGTAAGTGATGGCTACTAGAAGGAGAGTTTTCCAAGAAAGGAATTTGAGATGGCAAGTAGTTGCTGGTTCAAAGAGAGGACATACTAAAGATTGCAAAACCAAGGTTAGAGCCCTTGGAGCTACGGGATCTCTGAATGGGGGGGGTTTAGCCGGAAGGCACCTTTGAGAAAGACTTTGCATCTAAGATGGGAAATTAAAGAATGGTCATCATAGTTGTTGTGAAAATTAGAAATGACTGCTAACTGAACTCTAACGGTGGAAGCAGAGGCTCCTTGATCAAAAAGGGCAGCTAAAAATTTTGAAAACTTTTTCAACAGATGCCGAAAAGGGGTCTAAATTGTTTTCAGAGGCCCAAACTGAAAATATCTTCTATTTACTGGAATAGACTCACCTGGTGGAAAGTATATGGGAAGCCAGAAGAAGTTTTTGTATGGGAGAAGTTATATTAGTCTGATGACTAGCAGAATTAGTGGAACCAAGCTGTGAGCTTGAGAGTGCATAGCACGGGATGCACCAATCCCTGCAGATGAGACAGCAGGTCTGGAACTGGGTCCAGAATCCATGGATGGTGAATCAAGTGAGACCATAGAAAGGGGAACCAAACATACCTGGACCAGAAAGGAGCAATGAGAATCACTTTGCTTCACAACCTTTGGGCTTTCTTTAGGAAGAGAGAATATGAGGGGAAAGGGGGGAAAGGCATAAAGAAGACCAGAGGGCCAATCAAGAAGGAGCACATCTATCAGGGAGTCCCCCTGAGGAGGATTTAGGGCAAAGTAGCTGCTGCACTTGTTTTTCCATTTGTAAGGCAAAGAGATCACACAGCAAGGCTAGCCCCAGTGGCGAAAGATTCCCTTTGCCACTTTGGGATTGAGAGATCTCTTGTGAGGCAGTAGAATGAATCTGCTCAGCTTGTCTGCTATTATGTTGGAGCTTCCCGGAATATGTGTTGCCAAAAGAAAGCAGTTGGAAGATATCGCCCATTGCCACACTTAGACCTTCCCGGCAAAGTGGGTAGGATTTGGTTTCAACCTATTTGTTGATGTACCATACCACTGACATGTTGGCTGACTGGACTGCAACTGTTCCCAGAGGAAGAGCAAATTGAAAGGCTTGCAACGCTAGTAGCACTGCTCTCATTTCCAAGACACTGATGTGCAAGTTGGCCTCTTGTGGAAACCAAGTACCTTGGACTGTTCTTCCTAGATAATTCCCCCGACCCACCCCATCTGAGATGAGTCCGTTTTCACTATGGCCTTAGGTTGAGGAGGAACAAAGGAACTGCCCATTAGGATTTATTCTGACTACATCTACCAGGAAAAATCCTTTTTGCAGTGGCCTGTTACCAAGATTGGGTGAGTCATTGGATAAGATAGAACAGACTATTGAGAAGCCAGCAGCCATTGAAGTATCCTCAGGTGTAACCTCACCAAGGGAACCAAGGTGATGGCTGCCGACATAGATTTTAGGCCTTGAAGAACAAGTACAGCAGGCACTTCGTTTTTTAATAAAATGAGCTGTACTTGAGATATTATCTTTTGGAGGCTGTGAAAGGTTAGAGAAACTATACATGAAACTGTGTCAAGTTGGACTCCTATGAATTCTAGGTCTTGTGTGGGAAACATTTGTTGACTTTTATGCCCAGGGCACTGAATAAGTGTATGATGAAGTCTAGGCTTGAAGCAGTAGATGCCTGGTAGGATGGTGAGGAGCCAGCCGTCTAGACAAGGAAACACCCAGAATATGTATAGTCTCACATGAGCAGTGACTGCTGCCATGCATTTAGTGAACACTCTGGGGGGCTTTGGTGAGGCTAAAGGGCAGCGTTCTGAGCTGATAATGACTGGCCCCTAATTGAAAGCAGATATACCTTCTGAAGCATTTGTCCATCTTTATATGGTAATATGTGTCCTGAAGTTCTATAGAGCACATCCAATTGTTTTCCCCTAGAAATGGGAGAACAGACTGAACCATGACCATCCAGAAATTTGTCTGCTGAACAAACTTGTTTGGAAGGCTGAGGTCCAATATTGGCCTCCAGTCCCCTGTCTTCTTTGGCACTAAAAAGATCCTGGAGTAAAATTCCAATACTATCCGATCTGATGGGACTTCTTGGATGAAACTTCTCTAGCAGCTTTTGAACCTCTATAGCTGCTTGATCCCTCTGATTGGGTGGAAAAGCAGGGATTTTTCTCAGTGATCTCGGAAAAAGAGTGAAAGGGATATGATGGCCTCTGGTAATGATACTCTACAATCAAGTATTGGAGGTTATTTGTCGCCAGGCTGTTGAGTGCTGTAAGAATCTTCCCAAACTGCTTCCAAAGGTAAGCAATTGGGCCTCCTTTCAGGACCACTGGTAGGGTTGTCCAGAGAAGGAGTCTCTGGAACTTTGGTTTTGCATGCCACCTCTGCGTCAGCATCTTTCATCTGAACTGCCCCTCTATCCCAAGGGGAGCCACCACCTCATGTGACCTGGAAAGGCCCTTGGGACTTTTTGAACCACATCTTTCCACTCCTCTGATTCCTAAAGTAGGATTGCTGAAGAGTAGAAAAACAAATGCCCACAGCAGACAGGGTCTTTCCCATTCTTTCACACCTGGCTAGTGTGTCCTTCACTTTGGGGACAAACAAAGCTGATCCGTCAAATGAAGCATTGATGAAAAAAGACTTGAAGGGCTCCGCGAATTCACACAAGTGCATCCAGGTGCAGCATCTTATGGCAACGTCAAAGCCTACTGCTCTGGTCGTATCTTTGGCTGGGTGCACAGTAAACTGCATGGAAAAGTTCAATATAAACTCCAGGGTGGCTACCTGAGAGGCGACCTTATCCTGCACCTCGTTAAACACAGCTCCAGTGAGAGTATCTGATAACTCCTTAATCAGATCTCTCTGGTGTCTACTAAAGTGTGCCATAAAGTTCAAGGACCAGAGTGCGAAGGTCGATGAAGCATAGACCCGTTTTCCAAATCTGCCCATCGTCCTAGACTCCCAGTTAGGAGGATGTACAGTAGGACTCTCATTGGAGAGCTCCGTCTTGGTGGCAAGTGCCACCAGCATGGCATCTACTGCTAAACCCTTGGTCAATACTGGTGGTCCTCTGCTGGAGACAGAATTTTGCCTGGTCTATGGGGACTAGGCTCTATGCAGTCAGGGGCCTTCCAAGCCTACTGCGCGATTAACTTAAGCTTAAGATAGTCAGCGGGTGGGGTCACCCAGGAAGTAGACAGTCAAGCACCAAATGCTTGCAAGTACATGGATTCCTCTGAGGTCGGGTCTTGTAGCTTCCAGTTACCCCACTGCTTGAGGAACTCCAGGATGTCTCCAAAGGAGATATCTTCAGGGGGTGATGGGGGAAACTTCCCCTTCATCGAAATCCGTGTCCTCGGTGACAGATTCTTCCAGGGAATCTAGGTGCTTCCACTTGCAAGTCTTCTTATGGGGAGTTCCTCAGCGAGAACCTCTAAGAAGAGTGGTCCTGTACAAGAGCAACTTAAAGGTTCGGTGCTCACTGTCCTGTCCTGAAGATTGGTGTCAGCTCTGGACCAGAAGATATTGTAATACGAGACTCTGATGCAGGAGGAGCCAGCTGACAGCCTGCAGAGTCTAAAGCTTTCTCTATAAATTGGAAGCAGGACCCCCCCCCAAAGAGGAGTGAGCGCCCGGAACTGAGAAAGACCACCTCAGAACCGAGGTCACACCCTGTTCCAAGATCCCACCCTCGGAAGCAGGAGCTGGGGAAGGACCCGCAACCGACAAAGTCCCCGAGAGCCAAGGTCAGCTACAAATAAAACAACAGTAGCCGATCCAAGACCCTCAGAATCAGCAGTGGAGCCTCAGCCCTGAGAATCTATCAGTTCTGAGGAGGCCAACAAATAAGTCAGTGCAATATCTGGTGCCGAGGTAGGGATGCCTAATGGTGCCAAACAGCTGGTAGCAGGGTAATCAGAGTGCTGGGCTCTGAAGCTCCGGTGGAAGTCATAAGAGAAGACAATGCAGGAGTCTTTGGAGAGGATACACCAACTCCAAGAGTGAGAGGGGCCTGAAGGGGAGGAACACCTCTGGCCACCAACAGCTGATCCGCCAATCTCACAACATCTACCTCAGACAGACACCTGGAGGATCGAACGGATAATCCTGAAGAAGACTCTGGTCGGTCCAGAAAAGGACTGGGCAGCTGGCCAACAAAGGGGTCTACAGAAGGTGAGTACCTCATCCTGGGAAGAAGATTTGGATCAGATTTCAGCACCAATGGGGGGGATGTAAGGCCTGCTGAGGAGCAGTTGGAGAAGTCAGTACCAAACTGAAAGCCAAAGGAACCATAGTAGCAGCAGTTGGTGCCAAGGATTCTTGGATTTGTAGCTTCAGTACCTCAGCTTTTGGTTCCATGGAGGTAGTTGGAACCGGAGCCTTATATTTTTGGGCCACCAGTGCCATTTGAGACAGTGGTGGTGCTGTGGTAGCATTGTTGCCTCACAGTAAGACGTTATCCTGTTCGAGTCTCAGCTAGAGCGTCTTCTGTGTAGAGACAAGCGTGAATGGGCGTACCTTCGTTGAAGGTTGTGCGTCAGGGCTGGCAACACGGCATGTAAAAATCTACTGCCAATCATTAGCAGACCGGAGTTCCACTGTGGCGACCCCTAACTGGGAAAATCCGAAAGACACAACAACAACAACAACAACCAGTGCCATTTGAGACACAGGTACCGAGTGGCTCTTCTTTTTGGAAGGGTCTGATTTCAGGGAGGTGGGGGGATCAGACTTGGACAAAGCTTCACTGAAAGGAGTTTTTAACATGCCCTTTAAAATTAGCTTATTTCGACGCTCAACCAAGGCCTGGTTACTAAAGGCCTGGCAGATGTCACAATTTTGGTCAAGATGTGGAGCTCCTAGACAATAAACACACAAAAAATGTCCATTAGTATTGGGCATCTGTCTTCCGCAGTCTTGGCACCGTTTGAATCATAAGTGCCTTAATGTTTTTCTGCATTCTAAGGAATTTAGTGTTTAAGTATAACAAGCACTCACACACACACAAAGTATATACAGAGAAGGTCTACCAATAATGGTAGTGAAGAAATACCAAAAAGGTATAAGGGAGAAAGAAAAGAAGTACCAACGATGGTACAAAGAATTACCACAAAAGATAAGAAAGGCAGGAGAGAGAGTTACCAACAACAGTGATGGGGATTTCCAAAGGTATTGGGTAGAGTATCAAACACACAGCTGAAAACAGTTATATAAAGATATACACGTGTGTGTGTGTGTGTGTGTGTGTGTGTGTGTGTGTGTGTGTGTGTGTGTGTGTGTGTGTGTGTGTGTGTGTGTGTATGCATGTATTTATTACACATATACATATATGACAGAGAAAATACATAGAATTAGCTTAAATATAAAAATGTTAAGAACTTAGCTGAGAGCAATGGCTGACGAGTCTTGCTGACAGAGCGGCAAATAAGATCTGAGGTAATGGAGAGAGGGGCATTATGGGTAGAGTCTTAGCTTGAGAGTTTTTTGGCTGGCGCATGTTGTATAATGGCCGAGCCTGTTCCGAAGATCGAAACAGAGTCCCATTCGTCAAGAATGAATGAACTCTGACAACATCAGATCATATGGCTCATCATACTACTGCTAGGTTTGCATTTATTGGTATAGACTGGGTTTCTGATGGTTTTACCAGTAATGCTACGCATAACGTTCTGAACCATATGGAGAGAAGATGGATGGTCATGCTGTGTGCTTTAATTAAACCAGAATTGAATGAAGAACTTTCATTTAATTTGACTGTTTTTGATTTACCATTAGATTATTTTTCAGATGTTTCTTACTATACATAATATATTAAGAGCCCACTAGATGTCAGTGGCGTTTTTAGAACTCATACAAATGAATGTCATTGTACGACTTAATTCATAATGAATTATGATTGGTTTTAAGGCTTGTTCACTTTTAATATATATTTGGGAGGTGGTATCTCACAACACTGACAAAGCTTTGGGTGAAACTCTGCTACCTGCATCTGTTGTGGGATCAGGCATACCACTGTGGTGTAAATAAATGTAATGAGTTTTGGACTTGACTTGAGTGCTGGCTTATTTTTAGTTAGGGGTTGGTCTAGAGAGAGCAATTTCAGGTAGAGTTAAGGTGGGCATGTATGTTACAGTATACCAACATGGATCAGGAGAAGTATCATAATGGGAAGTACATAACGTTTATATCTTATTTGATCAGGCCTGTCTGTACATCGCAAACCACTGGACAGAGTCCCTTGAAGTACAGTTCAGGAAGCATCATGACAGAATACCATGGCGGATGACAGCAGTAAGGAAACTCTTAGCCCTGAAATCTCATCCGGCTTATAACGTCTTGTGAAAGTAAATAGATGACATCTATGGATGAATTTCTAAAATAAGCTGATGGAGTAACCTTTGATCTGGTAGCGTGGACTCTGAGCTTGCCTAGAAGAGTTTTGTGACTGGATGGGTATGTAATACATTCAGATAGACATCTTGAAAACATGACTTTTGTCACCTTCCTTCACAGTCTATTTGGTACAAAAGATATAAACAATTGAGGTTTCTTTTCTTACAGTCCTTATGTCCCCATGGAATCATGATATGACCTGAAGAAAACTGCATAGTCCAAGGGACCCATAAAGTTCATAGCCAAGCCTCTAGTATCCCTCCATATCCCTCCAAATATGACAATTTGGTGGGGGATAGGGGATTTCAGTGTACAGAGAGATAACAACTTACATCTAGTAAGTACATAACTCATATTTTTAGTCTGGTTCTGTCTGGTCATTGGAGATGGTGCACAGAATCCTCAGCAGATATAGGGTGGTCTAAGACAATAAGACTGAGTAAAGAAGCTCCAAAGGAGGTCCATATTCTGGACTGGATACCTAAGCTGTAATGTTTGGTAAAGGAATGTAACCTAGACCAAGTGGCAGCAGCAGTACAAATTTCTTCGGCTGGCAAGCTTCAGGGAAAGGCTGTAGACATAGCCAGATTCCTGACAGCGTGTGCTTTTGGTCTAGATGGCAGGGATCTATTACTGGAAGAATAACAGAAAGTATTGCTGTCAGACATCCATTTGGATAAAGTGACCTTCATTACTTTGTGATCTTTTTTTTTTCATTTTTAAGGAGGAGATAAACACGGACTGCAGCATTACCCATATAAGTCTTTAAATATTGATTCAGGCGACATGATTAGAATTTTGCCCTCTGGCAAGACTTTCTGATTTCTGTGCCCAACAGCACACCAAGAAAAAAAACAGCCTTTGATGGTCTCAATTTAGACTTTTGTTACAGTGACAGAGAGACCTAGCTCTTTGAAGCAAGAGAGGAAAAGTATTATTCCGCATACATTCTGCCTGAATAAGGCAGTCAACAAGGTAAGGCTAAATGTGAATGCTGTTTGTTCTGCCTTAGGCTATTGCTGGAGGCAGACAACTGGTAAAGATTACAGATTCAGTATGCAAAACAAAGTTCAAGGAAGTAAAGTGGAAATGTCCCCTTCCCTGCTGAGATTAATTATTTTTCTGTGATCTCTGGCAACTGGGATGTAGATATACATTCTTGAGGTCCAGAATCATGAACAAGGCAGGAGAAGGCAAAACAGAAAGAAGGCTGTGCAAGGTCAACATACTGAATTTTGGCACAATAAGAAGTTTGTTTAGCCTTGAAGTACCTTCCTTACTAAGCACAATGAAAAGTTATGTTATTAGCACTCTCCTTATGGCCCCTAGCTCTAGCAACTCCCCCCTACTCTAGTAACTCTCTCAAACGTTTTGCTGCTTTAGTACTGATGGGATACCCCAAATTCTGTTTCCCACAATTTAAGTAATTGCTAACTTTGACTAAACGCTCTACGTCAATTTTACAGCTAGAATATTTAAGGCCCATTTGTTAACTCTGATGTTTTGCCAATGATCTACACACAGGGCTGGATGTCCCCTAATCTTATAGGAACTGGAGGTACTGCAAAAGCTTTGGGTTTAGGCAGAGTCATAAAAGCTCTGCAACTGAAATGGGCCTGTGAGTATTCCTTGGTCTCCCACTGGAACTTTTAATTCACCTCATGAAGCATGTCCACAGTGGTAAAGCACAAGTTAGGGCATCTTCTGGTTCAGATTCTCTTCTCCTACAGAGGGTGAGGAGAACTGTCATGCATAGACCAGTTTATCTGCCTCTGAATCTAGAGAACTAGAATAATCCTGATGGGGTTCTACCCCATTCTTGTTGGAAAGGGCCTCTGACCCTGGAGAAATTTCCAAGGCAGGCTGTTTGGATTTTAGGAAATTCATAAAAAGCTGAGATAATTAGAAGAGCTATTGAGAAGACGCCTGGGAGGTGAAAGGAAATGAGGCCCCATTTAACCTAGACTGAGGCTGGTTATTGGCCACTAGTTTAGTCTTCGGAGTTGTTGGTCTCAGGTTGTCTAGGGACACCACCATGGAGGCCTCAGGCCATGGGCGCGTGACCATGATCTCAACAGTGTCTCCAGGAATCTGTGCACAGGCATCAATGGTGGGTATTGCCCTCACCCTCAGTAATCAGAATTCATGCACTGGGTGCCTGGGTTATCTGAAGAGGATTCAGTCCAAGAGGACATATAAATGGCTAGCAATGTGGCTGCATCAGAGGTCTGGGCCAAAACTGACCCGGAGAACAAATATGCTCACAACCACTGAACCTAAGGATGTATGAAGCAGCCAAAGATTTGTCTTTGGTGTTCCAAAGTTTCACCCTATGTTGGCTTTCTGAATGTTTGCCTGCAAAATACAGTTGTGTAAGAACTCTCCTTAATAGTAGATGCCCTAGTGATCACTGTTGCAGTATTCCTGACATCCAGCCAGGGTACCAAAACTTTACTTTCTCTAGGCTGTACAGCTGACAAATGACCTCAGCTCGTATGCAAAGTGTTATAAAGATTGATGTATGAGAGTAGATCCTCAGACTTTCTCCAAGCCAGCAGCGTGAAGACTACTCAGAAAGAAGACTGGCCAGCTAAGAGGGGTGTAGCTTGAACTGCTAGGAAAAACTAGCTCATAACCATGAAACAGAGCATAGGCTAGAGGAAAGGAGAGAGGCAACTAATGACTGAAGAGAGAGAGCGAGAGAGAGAGAGAAAGAGAAAAGAGGGAATGCATGGTGGGATGGAATACTGCAACAGTGATCAGCAGAATATCTACTGTTATGCTAAATTCTTTCACAACTGTATTAATGTCCCAAATTCAATCACTGTTGCAGTATTCCTGGCATACAGGTGATTCCCAGAGCTGAAGGAGGAAAGAAGGGTGGTTGGCTATTGAGAAGAAATGTCCAGCAGTCCAAACAGGACTGACCTAGCAAAGGCTGCCTTGGACCTGTAGAAAGCATCAATTTTGCAGTGCTTGGTAAAATGCATACAGAGGACCAAGTGACCACCTCCAAGATAGACCTGGACTCTATTCCTTTATGGAAAGTCCCCGATAAAATAACTGCCCTAGTGGAATGCACTTTAGGACAGGAAGGCAAGGTCTTACCATAGTGTGAGTAGAAGAAAGAGAACATCTTTGAAAAATCAGGCTGCAATAGTTTATGCTTAGAGTCTTATGTTGCATTAGCTGGGAGAGCCAAAGATACAAACAGCCGGTCAGTCTTTCTGAAGGATTTAGTTTTGCCCGGGTAAAATCTGAGTGGTCTGTGAATGTCTACAGAATATAAGATGCTTTCCACCCTGGTTTGGGGATTGGGACAGAAAGTGAGAAGATGTATAACCTGATTAAGAGACAGCTCCTTCAGTACCTTTAGGCATGAAGGATGGATTAGCCCCAAGAGAAATCCTAGCTTTGTGAAAAATAAGAAAAGAAGAATGGCTATGAGAGCACAAAGCTCAGAAACTCTCCTGGAAAAGGTGAAGCAGGGAGGAAGATAGTTTCCCCAAGTACAGAAGTTTACAGAAGTGGAAGAGGCTGGTTCAAAGGAAGGTAAAGTAAACTTTTCTAATACAAAATTAAGATCCCAAGGGTGAGAGATGGGATTCCTGGGGTTAGGATGCAGAACACCCCCGAGGAAAAGCTTAACCTCCGGCCTAGCCATATAGGGGAAGCAGGAACTGACAGCAGACAAGTGAGCTTTTATGGAACAGTAGGGTAAAGAAGCTCACAGAGGTATCGCAGTACCATAGACCTGTGCTAAAGAGGATATTAACTACATTTACAGGACCATTAAGAAAACCTTTTTCCATTTTGCAGTGTAAGGTTTACTAGTAGTGGGTCTCCCAACATCCTGCAGTACTTCTACAACCTCTTCAGAGAAGAGATGTCGTTGAGGGATTAAAAATCTACCATCCATATGGTCAGAGAGGAAAGGACTCACGTGAAAAAGCAATCCTTTTTTGCTGCGTTATCAGGTCTGTCTGTAGAGGAATTCTGATGCAATTTTGCTTTGCTAGGTGAAACAGCAGGGACAGCCAATGTTGCCTCAGTCAAAGTAGGGCAAGTAAAATGAGTTTGGGCATTTCCTTTTGTGCTTTTCAGAAGAATTTTTGGAAGAAAAGGCACAGGAGGGAAAGTATATAGGAACTTCCTTGTCGACTGGAAATAAGAAGTTATGTATTCACCATAACGTTCCATCTGAGTAGGTAAACTTCATTTGTCAGCAACCTATGGGAATCGGATCCGACCTCAGATCCGAGCCGGCAGTTTTCAACAGCTTTAGATCCGAGCTCCAAGCTCTTCCCCCTACCCATAATCCCCTGCCAACCCTGACTGACCTCAGATCAAGTTTGCCCAACAGCAGAGACTGCTATAAAACTATCACTCTCAAGATAAGTGGGTAAACCCCATGGACCTGAGTATGAAGACATTCATAAGTGAGGGGGCAGGAGGGAGGGACGGTTGCTGACAAATGAAGTTTACGTACTCAGATGGAACGTTACGGTGAGTACATAACTTCTTAATCTGAAGTAGTTAACTTCATTTGTGCAGCAACCTATGGGACAGAGTCCACAAAACCACAACTCCAAAACTCCAAAATAATAACCTTGAATACTGGAACACAACACGAACAGCAAAAAATGTTTGACAAGTTTTTTAATTCTGGTACCTCGGCCTTCGCCTTCTCCTGGAATACATTTTTAAAATCAAACAACACCCCTTTTATAACACATCCAATTAAGTGATTAAATAAATCACCTTATTAAACAATTGATCAACTGGCATCAACCAAAAATTTTCATTCTGAAGTTTCTAACTTCATTATTGTGATAATTTCTGACTTCACTAATATAATTTCATGCTCCATTACATACAAGTGTTATAAATCATAAATTTACAAACTTTTACTAACATTTATCTAATACTTAAATCAAATAATACATTATATATAAATACTTTCCATGCATTATATGCACTACATATCATGTGAATTCTTTGAAATGATATAATGCTCACAATTGTGCCTATTGTGAACAAACATTATAAAAAAACACTGAACTACTGTGCATAAATTCCACTTTGAGAAATATATAATTTTAAATTTCTATGTTCATGCCATTTGGAAAAAGAGTTTTAAAATTAAGAATGAACCTGGATTCCATTTCCAATAACTTATCATGAAAAACTGCTTCATTACCAAAATTCCTAGGTTTCCCCAAAACGCAAAAAAATGAATCCCTCAGGAACCCCCTTGTGTTGCTCACAAAAATGTTTGGCCACTGGACTTTCCATTCTTTTATGTTTTATATCTCCCAAATGTTCAAGAATTCTCAGTTTAACCCTTCTGCTAGTTTGACCTATATACCACCTCTGTTTTACACAGCCACACCCTATAATATACACTACCCCCGTGGAATTGCAATCATAATATTCTAGAGCCCTATACACTACATTATTAATTCTTGTGCCATCCAAGCTTTTAACCCTGGGACACACCTTACAATTTCCACACCTAAAGGTTCCCTTTCTAATATTCTCCTTGTATGTATTCCTAACATTCAATATTTCCTTCAGATTTGAATATCTACTATAAGAAAAGGTAACTTTAGATGGAAATAGTTTTCCCACCTTGTCATCTCCAGTGATAATGGGCCACAACTTCACTACTGCCTCTCTCAATATGCAAGAGAATTGCGAATACTTGGTGACAAAATATATGTTATCAATTGACCTTTCATCCTCTGTACTACTCATCTGTGCAACTGAGCCTTCATTCACATATCTTCAACCCCTCCTGATGGTTTCCCTTAAACCCAACTCTTGTTCTACCTTAACTCTGGCCATTCTAATTTTTTCACTAGAATAACCCCTATTCTTGAGTTTTCTTTCAATATTATTAAATTCATTATTAATCCTTCTTTTTTCAGAAGTATTGACTCCAATTCGTTTAAACTCTCCAAATGGTAAGGAGTCAATGAGATGGTCACTATGCATGCTTGAAGCATGCAAAAAATTCTCAGCTGCTGTGACTTTATGAAAGGGTTTATACTGTATTTTATTGTCAAAACCCAAGTATATTTCAATATCCAAATATTGAATACTTTTGCCACCGATGACATAGGTAAAATCTAAGCCCCATGGATTTTCTCTAATTCCTGAGATAAATCCTTCAAAATCTTTAGGATCACCTCTGCACAGAAACAAAAGATCAATAAATCTTACATATTTTATTACACGGTTTTTAAAAAATTCCCTGGGGTAGATAAAACAATTTTCAAAATGGGCCATAAACAGAATTGCATATGAGGGCGCAAATGCTGCCCCCATAGCCGTGCCTTCCTTCTGCAGAAAATGCCTCCCCTCAAATTCAAAACAATTGTGTGTCAAACAGAATTCCAACAAATTGAGAATGTAATTAGTCCTAGGTCCTTCCCCCAACATTTTGCCAACAGCTTCCAAACCCCAATGCTTATTAATGCTAGTATATAAAGATTTTGCATCAACACTGGCCCAGTAAAAGTCCCGCTCCCAATCAATATTTTTTATCTTAACACACACATCTTTTGTGTTCTTTACATGTGATTGTACTCTATTCCAAGTGACATTTTAACATTGAATCCAAGAATATCCCAATGTTTTGCAAATAAGCCCCTTTACCAGAAACAATGGGACGACCTGGTGGATTCCTAATGTCCTTATGCACCTTGGGAATAATGAAAAATCTAGCATTTTTTGGGTTTTTGACATACAATCTTTTTACATCAGCAGATGTGAAAAAGCCCAACCTTTCTCCCTTCTCCAATAATTCTAGTAGCAATAAGTTGTATTCTTTGCACTTATTGGAAGACAATTCAGTATATGTATTAACATCCAACAACAAATCCAAAGCAGTCGAATTATATTTTCCCCTAGGCAAAATAACTCAGTTCCCACCTTTATCTGCCTGGGTAAATACATACTGTTTATTAGACTTCCTTAAATCAGATAAGGCTTTCCACTCATCCCTGCTTAAATTGTATTTTTTCTTGCCCCTGCAAAACCTTTCATATTCCTCCTCTAACAATTTCAACAAAGTCCTTTCAAATACACAAATAGCTGTATTCCTTTTAGGTGGAATAAAATTACGTTTGTATGGAACTTTAGGAACAGTCAACCTACCATATCCAGTGTTAAATGCAAAACCACTCCCATCCAAACAAATATCTTCATGTAAAAATATGTCAACCAAATCATTTTCATGCAGTGTCATATTCATTAAGGAATTGTCTAAACTAACATCACCCTCATCTACATTAACTACATTCATAATGCTTTTTTTATCAGAGAAAAATTCTCTCAAATGTAGTTTTTTACAAAATTCCCTAACATCAAGAGAAATGTCCGCCAAGGAGGGAAAACGTACTGGAACAAATTTTGTTCCCTTATACAAAACTTGTTTTGCAAATTTGGTAATATTGCAGTTAGACAAGTTCAAAATATTGAAACGCTCACCTCCATCCCATTGTGAACAAAAAGTGTCCATAAGTCCAACGTCGTGCTGCACACCGCCACATTCAAACCCACCAAAATTGAAATTGCTGTCTGTCTCTTCCCCTACGGTAGTCATCTTCTCCTTCCCTTGCTCTGAAAACGGCGCCCCTTTTCCCTTTGCGTCGGACTTTGCCCAGAATTGCTTGTAAGTCCATTGGATTCCACAACTGTGTCCTGCTCTACATTTAAATTTTCAAACTAAACGCTTTTCCTACTGCTGGATTCCTCAATCGAAGATGCAGAGGTGTTTCCAACGCCAGACCTCGACCCCCCTCTGACGTCACGAACAGCGCCACACTTTTTCTTAAAGCTGTACTGCCAGGAAAACAGCTTACCGGAATCATGGTCTCTGGTATCACGGAGAAATTTTCTTTTCTTTCGTGAAATGACCTCCGCTTCTACCTTAGAGACCCTTCCCTTGATGTCAACCAAATTTTTATCAAAAACAGTTGCAGTTCAATTAGTGTTTTTTGCAATTGCAAAATTGAAGCACGGACTTTATCAAGGATTCTTTCATTTCTTTTTGCCAACACTCCCAGCCAACTTAATGTACATTTAAGAGAAATTGCTCTCCATTCTGAGGACAAATCAACTTCATCCTCAGTAAATTCAAAGGCAGGCAACCGCTCCACTCTTAAACCCCTTGGAGTTATATTTGAACTTATATACTTCTCCAGCAATTTCAAATCATAAAAAGTTGTTACTTCTTTTATCATTGCTCTCTCCAATTCAATATACTTTTCTGAAAAGTCAGTGGCAGCACCTACCCAAGGGTCATTCAAAGCCAGTTTTTCTTCCCTTTCTCTCCAAATGGAAACAAAATTCACCGGTTGAATCAATTGTGTACCCAACGGGGTAACTGTGGTTGCGTTTAAAGACATGATGACCACAAAACCACAACTCCAAAACTCCAAAATAATAACCTTGAATACTGGAACACAACACGAACAGCAAAAAATGTTTGACAAGTTTTTTAATTCTGGTACCTCGGCCTTCGCCTTCTCCTGGAATACATTTTTAAAATCAAACAACACCCCTTTTATAACACATCCAATTAAGTGATTAAATAATTAAATCACCTTATTAAACAATGTGTTGTGTTCCAGTATTCAAGGTTATGGGACAGAGTCCCCAGCTACCTGAATCTTGGGCGGCCTTCATGGAAGGATGTTCCGGAGCACTGCAGAGCTAAAGGATGTTCTCCCTCTGAAGATAATGTCCAATTTATAGTGACTGATAAAGGTATGAGATGAGGCCCAAGTGGCTGCCGAGCAAATATCATCCAAAGGGACTCTAGCTCTAAAAGCCGCAGAGGTAGACATAGAACGAGTAGAGTGGGCATGGACTCCCAGAGGTGTGGGCCTGCCCGAACTTTCATATGCTAAAAGGATACACTGTGTAATCCATCTAGACAGTGTGACTTTGGACACAGATTTACCCAAGTTAAATTTGGCAAAGGAGACGAACAACTGGTCGGATCTCCTATGACCAGATGTCCTGTGGATGTAGAAGCGAAGTTGTCTATGCACATCCAATGAGTGTAATTTGTATTCCCCTTTGTTATGGTGATTAGGAAAAAAGACCGGCAGGTTGATGGACTGGTTAATATTAGACTCAGAGGCAACCTTGGGTAGAAAGGAGGGATTGGTCCTGAGGCAGACTCATTCCTTGTGAAAGGTCAAGTATGGGGGTTTTACACAGAGGGCCTGTAGTTCAGAGACCCTTCGAGCCGAGGTGATAGCGACAAGAAAGGCCGTTTTCCATGACAAGAATTTAAGATCTACTGTAGCTGCAGGCTCAAACGGGGGAGCTGTCAAGGCCTGAAGCACCAGCGTTAAATCCCAAGGAGGGACTACATCCTTCACTGGACGTCTGGGCAGAAAGGTGCCCTACAAAAAGGTCTTGCACAATTTCGTGGTGATCAAAGGACCCAGTTCATTTCCCACGTGATAATGAGAGATAGCTGCTAGTTGAACCTTGACTGTGGAGGAGCTAGCCCCCTGATGGAACAGTCTTGACAGAAAGTCTAATACAGCGGGCAAGGGAGCTGTAAAAGGATCCAAATTTTTGCGTTCCGCCCAAATGGAGAAACGTTTCCATTTGCTGCTATAGATCTTTCTAGTAGAAGGCTTGTGCGCTGCTACTAGAATAGTTTTAACTGGGGAAGAGATGCCGGGAGTCCTAGCTACAAGTGGAACTGGAGCAGCCAAGCAGTGAGCTTGAGGTTGTCCAGGTTCGGGACTGGGAGATCTAGGAGGTGGGATATTAGATCCGGACTGGGATCCAGAATCCAAGGAGGATTTACCAGATGAGACCAAAGGTAAGGGAACCAGGCTTGACGAGGCCAAAACGGGGCAAAGAGGATGATCCTGCTCCCCAACTGACTGGCTTTCTGAAGAAACTTCAGCATTAGGGGAAGAGGAGGGTAAGCATAAAGAAGACCGGGAGGCCAAGCATGCACCAGAGCGTCTCCCGGGGGTTCCCCGGAGGGGGAAATGAGAGCGAAGTAGTCGTAACATTTTGTGTTTGAGGGAGAGGCAAAGAGATCGCAACAGGGTTGACCCCATTTGGCGAAAATCCGATTCGCTATCTTGGGATTCAGAGACCACTCATATGGTAACAGGATGGTGCGACTTAGTTTGTCCGCTAGGATGTTGGACCGTCCCGGAATGTGCGTTGCTATGAGAAAGCGGTTGGTGGAGATTGCCCATTCCCACACCCTCATGGCCTCTCGGCAGAGTGGGTAAGACCTGGTTCCCCCCTGTTTGTTGATGTACCAGACAACTGACATATTGTCCGTCTGAATCGCAATCGTTCCTACAGGATGAAGGTCCTAAAGTGCTTGTAACACTAACAGCACTGCCCTCATCTCTAGGACGTTGATATGCAGTGAGGTCTCAGTGAGGTCCCACGTGCCTTGGACTGTCCTGCCCGAACAATGCCCCCCACCCAAGGCGGGAGGCGTCCGTGGTCACCGTGGCTAGTGGAGGGGTCATAGAAAAGGGGCGTCCTTGCTGGAGGTCTGGGGATTGCAGCCACCATAGTAGGGCCCTCTTGCAAGCCCTGCTGAGGGGAATGGGGTGGCTCAGAGGATAGTGAAGAAAAGACCACTGCACCTGAAGGGTCCATTGCAAGACCCTCATGTTCAAATGTGCCATTGGCAATAGGTTGATTGCTGCTGCCATCGAACCAAGAGCCCTCAGGACCAATTCCACCGGGGGAGCTGGAGATTGCAGAATGGCTTGCACGTGTAGCCTCAGGGTTAGTAGCCGGTCTGTGGTCAAGAAAGCTAGGAGTTTGTTCATGTCTAAACTGGCCCCTATGAAGTCTATGGTCTGAGTCAGAATAAGAGATGACTTCTCAGTGTTGATAGTGATCCCCAGCCGGGGAGCTAGACGAAGAAAGTAGTTTCTGGCTGCACAGAGTAGATGCCTTGTCGGGGCAGTCAAGAGCCAGTCGTCCAGGTACGGGAAGACCTGAATTCCCTGAGGCCTCAGGTGGGCCGCTATCACTGCTAACACTTTGGTGAACACCCTGGGGGCTGTGGTGAGACCAAAGGGGAGGACCCTGAATTGGAAATGACTGGCTCCTAGCCGGAAGCGGAGGAACCTCCTGGATTGCCTGTCCATCAGAATGTGGTAGTATGCATCCTTGAGGTCTATAGAGCACATCCAATCGTTCTCCCGTAAAAGGGGGAGAATGGATTGAAGAGTGACCATGCGGAACTTCTCTTTGGTTACTGACAGATTCAGGGAAGAGAGGTTGAGGATTGGTCTTAAGTCCCCCGTATTTTTTGGCACCAAGAAGAACCTGGAGTAAAACCCGGACCCCGCACTGATCTGGGGGGACGTGTTGGATGGCTCTTTTTTCCAGCAAATGTTGGATTTCCATTGCTGCGGCCTCCCTCTGATTGGATGGGACATCGGGGAGGTATCTGGGGCTGCGTGGGTAATGAGAAAAGGGAATCTGATATCCTCTGGATATGATGCGAAGCACCCAGCGGTCTGTCATGGACTCCCAAGCTGCTGGGTGCTTCGAGAAACTCCCCCCAACTGCCTCCAGAGTGGAGCAATCAGGCAACCCCTCAGGGGTGTTGCATGGGTTGGTCCGAGAAGGGTTCTCTGGATCCAAAGTTCCGCGGGCCCCCTCTGCCTCTAGGGCGGCGTCCACCCTGCCTTCCTCTGCCACGGAAGGGCTGGGAGTCCGGAACAGGACAGGACTGTTGCGACTTCCGGAACCACATCTTCTTCTGTCCCTTTTGGTTCTTAGAGAAGGACCTCTGGGGAGCAGAGAAGCTGACTCCGACGGCAGATGTCTTCCCGTCCTTTTCGCTCTGGACCAAAGTATCTTGCATGGTTTTGCCGAAGAGGGCAGAACCATGAAAAGGGGCTTTAGCGAAAGACGCCTTAAAGGGTTCCATGAAATCACAGTGCCGGAGCCTGGCCTGACGTCTCATAACAAGGCCCGCTCCGCTGGCTCTAGCGGCTCCTTCCGTGGCATGAGACAGTAGCCGCATAGAGGTGTTAGATATTGATCGTAGAGTGGCCATCCGGGTGGAGTGCAATTGTTTGTCCTCCGCCGACATGGACTCGGGGGGCGACGCAACGTACTCTTTGATAAGGTCTCACTGCAGTCGGTGCACATGTGCCATGTAGTTCAGCGACCTCACAGAGAAGGTAGCTGAACTAAACACCCGCTTCCCTAGGCGGTACATCGACCGAGACTCCTTGCTCGGGGGATGGACCGAGGGACTCAACTGAGCAAGTTCCCTCTTGGTGGCCGCCGCCACCAACATGGCATCTACAGGGGGGCCTTTGCTCTAGTGGGATTTGTCAGAGGGTGGGCTGAGAATCTTGTCCCGGCGCTTGGGGACTGGCTCCACAGTGTCCGGTTCCTTCCACACCCTGGTAGTAATCAAGTCTACCAGGGGGTCGGCCCGAGGGGACACCCAAGAGGTAGACGGGCCTGCTTCAAACGCCTCCAGGAACACGGATTCGTCCGAGGTAGGCTTTGGGGCAGACCACCTCCCCCTTATTCTAAGCATCTCCATGATGTCACCAAATGAGACATCTTCAGGGGGTGATCTTGGGGAGCCTTCCCCTTCCTCCAAATCCGTGTCCTCAGTCAAGGACTCGGGGGAGTCCAGGTGCCTCCTCTTTGCACCTTCGCTTGAGAGGAACCTCCTGGGGGGGGGGCTGTCCGAGGAGGTCTCATCAGCAACGTCTTGTTCCAATGCAACTACCTGAAACGTCAGAGCAGGCTGTCCCTGGGGCCGGGTGATGGAAGTCGGACCCAACTGAGAAGGAGTGCAGGGTGGAGCCGTGGCAAGGGCCGGGGGCCTGGAATCCCTCGACAGAGCCCTCTCCACCACGTCAAATGCCGAGGAAGAGCTGCTCTCTCTGGGATCCGAGAGCAGACCCTCCCTCGGATCCAACGGACGGATCAGAGCCGGCGCCGAAGCGATCGGATCCGACGGACCAGCATGCTCCAACCTGGATGAAGCCGAAGACATACTGATACCGCTGGATCCGAAGCTCAGCCCTCGGCTCCGAGAGATCGGATCCGAGGAAAATGGACCCGACAGACTCGAGGGAAGTGTCGGCGCCAAAGTACCAGAGACTATCGGCGCCGACACACCCCCGGCTCCAAGGCTGCCTGGCTCTGAAGATTCCGATCCCGGGAAACAGGACGGAGAAGGAGCTATCGGGGCAAAGAAGGGGGCCGAGCTCCACCCCGGAGGGGGGGGGGGGAGGCAGGAGCACTCCCATCTGAAGTTGGGCCTGGAGGAATCTTCTCATCATCTGGTCCAAATCTGCATCGGTGAGACTTCGGGTAGATCTCGACGAGGCCACTGAAGCGGAGCGGGAGTGTCGCCTCAATGACCACGACGGAGATCGGGTCTCCTCCTCCTCAGGACCCGGTGAAAAGCACGGGGACTGGATCCGGGAAGGAGGAGACCCGGAAGTCCTGGAGGGAGAAGCCCGCTTAGCTGGGGGGGGCCGAAGCAGAGGCCTCGGCCCGCCGCTTGTGGTGCTTCTCCTTCCTCCTTTCTTTCCTAGCCTCCCTCTCCTCTGGGCCTAAGGTGGCAGGTTGAGTCCAGGACTGGGGGAGGGAAGCAGGAGTGGCAGCCGCAGCGGGAGCCATGGGAGGACCGAAGGTAGAAGCAGAGTCCGGGGGCAGAAGATCCGCCAGAATCAGCTTAGACCTCCGGTCCTTGAGTGCCCTGGGGTTGAACGCTGCACAGATGGTACAACCAGAGGACAGGTGCTCAACCCCAAGGCACAATACACACACAGTGTGGCCATCCGTTGGGGACAGCTTATGGCCACACTCAGTGCACTTAGAAAACACTAACTTTGGGGCCTCAGACATACTAAAATTTAAAAAACACACACACTAGACCCCAAACACACACACACAACCCCGACGGAACCACGAAGGAAGGGGGAGGTTAGAAAATGGAACAAAAACATTAAACTAAGATGGTTCTAAGGGATAAGGGACCTGAAAAACACAGATATACCAAGAGTTAAGGAAAAAGGGGTAGAAAAGTTAAATTTTCTCACAAAATTGACGAAAAACGCCTGGAACTCGGGATCAAGCTGCTGAAGTAAACGGCAGCAAACTAGTTCTGGGGTCAGTCAGGGTTGGCAGGGGATTATGGGTAGGGGGAGGGGCTTGGATCTAAAGCTGTTGAAAACTACCGGCTCGGATCCGAGGTCGGATCCGATTCCCATAGGTTGCTGCACAAATGAAGTTAACTACTTCAGATCAGAAGTTATCTGACCTGCAGGCTGTAGAGCAACAGTCCCTGGTGCAGAATTGCAAAAGCTCTGGTTGCCTGGTGAAGTAAAAAGATCTATCTGAGGAGTGCCACACTGAAGTGTGATGTTGTGGAAGACTGCTCTTTTGAAAGTCCACTTGGGTGGCTTAGGGAGTCAGCTAACACATTTTCCTGAGAAGGGATGTAGGTCTTTGTGAGGATGATGTTCTTTTGTGCTGCCAAACTGAAAGCCTCCTGAGCTAACCTGTACAGTTGTCAGGACTCGGTGCCTTCCTATATGTTTATGTACCACATTACTGTGACATTGTCTGGGTACACTGGAAGTCATATGGGTTTCCAAAGGTTGGTGAAAATCTGAATTGCTTACAAAAGAGCCCTCATTCCCTTCAGGTTGATATGTTCCTTTAGAAAATGGGGTTGCCATTTCCTTTGCACTCAGTGTGATCCTGTCCACACCTCCCACTCCTCAACTGAGGAATCCATGTGAACTTGATGAAGAGGAGGAGGAGGTATGAAAGACAATCCTGGGTTAAGGATGACCTGACCCATCCACCAAAGTAACTCCTTCTGGAGACAAAGGAGGAGAGGAATCAGGGTGTCCAAGGGGTGCCAGTGCTGGGACCACACAGATTTCAGGTACCAATGGAATTTCCTCATGTGAAGTCTGGCCAGGGGAAGCACAAGGATGGTGCCTGCTATGAATCCCAAAGTCCTTAGCATCTCCCTTACAGAGCAATAAGTTGCAGAGGAGAAGCCATAGAATTAAATGGGCAGACTGAGAACTTTCACCTGGGGATGGAAGCCATGCATTTTCTGTGTTGAGTCTGCATCCCGGAAACACCAGATCCTGCATTAGAACCAGCTGAGATTTTTTTTTTGTACTTTATAATAAAACTCAAACATGTCAGAAGATGGAGGATGAACTGAAGACACTCGAGAAGAATTTCTGGGGAGACCGCCTAAATCAGATGGTCTTTCAACTAAGGAAAAATCTGAATTTCTGGAAGGCGACAGAAAGCTACTACAGGAGCTAGGCACTTTATCAACACTGTCGGGGCTGTGTAATTACCAAAAGACAAACCAATAAACTGAAAATGCGAGCAGCCAGAGGAAAACCTGACAAATCTCCTGCAAGGAAGATGAATAGGAATGCATAGGCAGGCATACTTCAAATCTAATGACACTAGCAAAGCCTGTAGGAGGGTGAAAGGTAGAAGGCATTTTGAAAGATGGAATCTTCAGGTTAGTGTTCAGGATAGACCGTTTTAAGATGGGTCTCCACTGCTCTTCTTTTCTTGGGATTAGAAAAATCCTGGAGTAAAACCCTTTTCTCACAAATTCTTTTAGGACTTGCTCAATAGAACAGTGATTCAAGAGGTCTTGAATAACAGATGGCAGAAGAGATGTTTGGTTTTGAGGAGGTAGTGGCATGTCTCTCAGAGGGGGAATGTTTTCCCAAGATATAGCATAGCTATTCCTGATGGTGGAGAGGACCCACCTGTCTGTGGTAGTACCTTCCCACCTGGCCAAGGACAGCAAATGTTTTTCAAAAAGACGGGTAATGGGGCTGAGGACAGGTGGAGGGACTCTGCAGGTGGAGTTACAGGCTTCTACCTCCAAAGGGAGGCCTGCCAGCTGGAAGTTCCCTTTGGACCTTTTCACAGTACATTTTTCCAGAGGTTTTCCCTTTGTTTTTAAACCGTCCTAGGATCTCTTCTAATAAAGGATGTCAATTTAGATGGGTAGTTCCTATGGTATCTCGGAACCGATGAAAGTAGGATCCGTCTGCAGTCCTTCATGGTCTTACCTTGGTCTTGGAGAGTTTTGAACAGACTGGCAGCCTGATGGCCAAACTGAGTCTTTGTTCAATGGCGAATCTAGAATTTTAGGTTTGAAATCCTCCTGTACAGGCTGACTATGAAGCCATGTTTATCTGCAGATAAACTGAGTGGCAGTTTCCCTAGAAGAAGGAATTACAGCATCATAACTGCACTTAATGCTGTGTCTGGCAATCTAACTGGCCTGTGAAAGTAAGCTCTGCATTTGATGCTTAGACCCTGTGGTAAGAGGATCCAATATAGCTTTGTTTAAGGAGTTAAGGACGTTTATCAAATACTTTTTCATTTGAGTCTGGTAATTTATTGTCCTAAAGGAAAGAGGTGCAAACATTCTTTCTCAAGCTATCCAAAGCCCTACTGTCTTTTTCAGTAGGTTCATATGTGGTTACTAGGCTATTGGCCCTAAGGCCTTTATAAGCCTTGTCATGTTATACTCTTGTTCCCTTACTGAACAACTTGCATGATGTATACCTGCAGAGCGAGTCTATGATCAGCACTGACTGCCCTATCCAAGAGAAACATAGGTGACACCCCTGTGGTAAATTTACGGTCTCCCATCCAGTTGTCTAGGTTGCGCTTAAATAGGGTCATTGAGGAGCTCTATTTTATGTGAAATGGGAGTTTGTTCTACAGGAGTGGCAATCTCTGGGAGACATTATTGGTCTCTCCAGCAGGTCCTGTTAATGTCGCAGGCTAGGTTAAGATCCCTAAAGTGAGTGAATTTTGTCCCATTTGACTTGCAGATGTGCAGCATTTCCATCAGAGCAGCGTATATATAAGCCTATATAAGCCTAGCCAAACGTTACCCTGGCTTTTGCCACCCAAGAAATTATTTTCCTGTGCACCTGTCAAGCAAAGCCACAGAAGTGATCCCTGGGGTGAATTTCCTATCTCCCATCCAGTCATCAAGATTTTTCTTGAAGAGTGCTAATGAGGAGCTTTGTTTGATATAGATAGGTAGTTTGTTCCAGAGTATGGGAAGTCTCTGAGACAGGAATCTATCCCTCCAGCATGTTCTGTTTATTGTGGTGACAAGGTTTAGGTCCCTAGAGCTTGTAGCTCGGAGGGATTGGGATTTCTTTATGTGGAGCACGTCCAACAGCTCTGGGTTTGACATAGCTTTGTATGTTAGGCAGAGATCGCCTCTGAGTAGGCGATATGCGACAGAGTAAAGCTAGAGTTTTTTGAGACTGTCTGAGTAGGGCATCTGTTTGAGGCTGGTAATCCTCTTTGTGAGGTATCTCTGTGGCCTTTCCAGTTGTTGTAGATGTCTTGTGAGGTGCATACCAAAACGGGTATTGTACTTTATAATGGGTCTAATGAGTGATGAGTAGAGGGGAACAATTACCTCTTTCTTCCTGGTTGAGGAACCTTTTGTGATGAGGTGTGCCATGTAGAAGGATTTCCTGACTACTGTGGCAATGTGATTATCAAAGAAGAGACTACTGTCCACCTGGATCCCAAGGTCTTATCACACTATCGGTGTTAAGTAGACTACCACCTATGTGGTAGTTCATGGGTACAGAGTTTTTATCAAAAGGGATGTCAATGCACTTTTTGGCATTGAGCTTGAGGCCATGGCTTTGACACCAGGCATCTGTCTCAGTGAGGCTCTATTGTAGGATGTCCACATCATTAGGAGATTTGATTATGGCTCTTAGTTTGCAGTCATCTGCGAACTTTGCTAGCCAAAGACTTTCTGTGTTAGCCTGTACTTCAGAGAAGTAGATACCAAACAGGAGAGGACCTAGGACTGAACCATGTGGTACTCCACTTGTCACTGGTCTGAAGTTGGATTTAGAGTCAGCTACTTTCACAGAGTGGGTTCAGTCAGTGAGCCAGCTGGCAACCCGTCTTGTGACAAAGGGATTTACACCTAGTTTAGTGAGTTTGTCTATAATTCCAGAGTGGGGGATGGTGTTGAAAGCCTTGGCGAGATCTAGATAGGCTGTGTGTACCACCTTACCCTCATCTACAGCTTTGGTGACCACTTCAAAGAAGTCTACAGGTTTAGAAGACATGATCTGCCTTTTACAAACCCAAACTGGGTAGGGTCCAGAGTTTGGAGATTACCAATGTCATTGTTTATAAGTTCCATGATGATAAGCTCCATAGCCTTGCAGACCAGGCTCGTCAGGCTAATGGGGCAGTAGTTCCAGGGGTCCGTGGTGGCTCCCCGTTTGTGGACTGGGATAACAGTTGCTGTGCACCATTCAGTGGGCACAAAGCCTGAGGTGAGGCTATGATTGAACATGGTACTTAGGTGGGGTGCCAGTTCGTTCTGTAGTTCATGTAGAACGCAGCCTGGGATGTTGTCAGGTCCCATGGATGCTGTGTTCTTGGCTTTGGAGAGTGTGTTTTTTTACCTGTGCAGCCGTGATTAGAGGTACTTTGCATTCTTCCGGTATAGAGATGGGCCCTTTAGGGGATGAGAGAGGGGTAAAGTTAGCACTGAACCTATCTGCCAGGATGTTGGCAATATCAGTTGGTTCTGTATATTTAGTGCCATTGTGCTGTAAATCAGAGCAGATCTGAGTGTTGCCATTGAGACTCTTGACATAGCTACAGAATGTTTTGTGGTTGTCTTTAGAATCAGTGGCGATTTTGTTTTCGTAACTAGCTTTGGAGGATTTTATGAGGGATCTCAGCTTCTTACTGAGGCTGACCACGGAGTTCCTCCAATCATGGGATTTTACTCTTTTTTGCAACAGTTTCTTTCTTCTGTTGTAGAGTTTGTTTATAGCAGGGGACCACCAGATTGGCTTCCTTTTTTTGGAGGATAGCATCTTGGTTCTGTTAGGGATTGCACGATCCATGCACTCGTGTAAGTGCTTATAAAGTGCAATTGTATACGATTCAGCAGTCGTATCTCTATTGTCCATCAGCATGGGTGTCGTGAAGTTTGCCACTTCTGTCTTAAGAAGCATGAAGTTGGCTTTGGAGAAATTTTTTACGGTGGTTTCCCTAATTGGGGGGGGGGGGGGCTGTCTAGGGTGATTTGCTTGTGGTCGGAACTGACCAACGAGGGATTAACCTCTGGTGTGGAACACCGGTTGCCCATGTTGGTAATGACCAGGTCTAGGATATTGCTGCCCCTGGTGGGGGTGTGGATAAGTTGATCCAAGGCATTGGAATTTATGAATTCCAGAAAACTTTGAGCACAAGAGTTGGTACATGAGTAGTTTTCCCAGTTAATGGTGGGGTAGTTGAAATCGTCCATTAGAGTGTTAGGTTGTACCCTAATATTTTCCAGTGTATCAAGAAATGAGGAGTGGGAATCCTGGGGCATGGTGAGGGATCTGTAGCAAGCTGCAATTTGCATTGCAGTCTTGCCATTGTTAGCTGCACTTGGATAATCTCAGATGCATTATGCTGAGCAGCTAGACTGGAAGTGTGGATATCCTTAATGAATATGGACACGCCTCCGCCTTTGATGCTTCGGTCCAAGTTAGGTGGCTGAAAGGTATGGTATGAATTATAGCCTGGTAATGCAGGGGTGCTCTCTGGAGCCTTGAACCAGGTCTCTGTCACTGCACAGATGTCAATGTTCTCCATTTTAAGGAGTGCCTCGAGTGAGTGCATTTTGAGGGTTAGACTTCTAGCATTGAATAGCATTACCCTCAGATTTTGCTTGCTTGTACCTGTTATGGTGGTGAATTTGTCATTTGAATCTTGCCTAAAAAAAGGCACTATAGGGTGGCAAGAGCCTTAGCCAGTATTCGGAATCCCAAGGGCGACAGGTGCAGGCCATCTCTGGCAAAGTATAGTGGTTTGTTGATCATGTCATCCCAGGCAGACGGATACTGGATCCCCTTAGAATGACACCAGAAGCTTGGCCAATTGTTAAAGTCAATCATTTTGTCCTTGTCCTGTGGTATCATTCTGGGTGATGGCAGGATGCTACTCAGGGCTAGGGTCATACCTGCCTGGGCTACAAGATCAGAAAGCTCCTCCATGTCTCTCTTTTCATGTAGTCCAGGGAGGTACGTCTCGGGTCATTCACACCAACATGGACAATGACAGAGTCATATTTGTACTTGCTGTGGAGTGACCTGAGTGCATGCGTTATATGTGGCGGATCCTGGCACCTGACAGGCAGCTGACAATGACTTTCTCCTTGTTTAGCCTGGTGAGTGGAACATCAGTGTGCCTGACTACAGAGTCACCTATGACTAGAGTGTTAGGTACGTTGTTATGCCTTATGGGCTGTGGTTGAGTGGCACACTGAGTTTGTGGGCTATGTGTCATTTGTGTTATGTTGGGGGGGGTGGAGTTTGCTTGCGTTAATGCTTTGGAGGTCCCTGTTGCTTGGGTATATATTTTTTTGAGAGTCTCCACAAATGTAGATGTGTGTTTTGTGTTTCTATGTGTGTGTTTTGGTGGTGTGGGTTTTGACAGGCTATGTGATGGGTGTGGTGTGGTGCAAGTGTTTACCTTCTCCTTTTGACTGTCTAGTCCAGTCTTGGGTGAAGAGAGCTTTGCTTCCAGTTTGGTTATATAAGTGCATCTCTCACAGGTTGTAGTGTTGGGTGGTAGGAGTAGAGGGTAGTCTGTGTACATGAGGCAATTGCTGCATTTGCCCAAGATGCCCAGATTCATCAGGTAGACAGGAGAAAATACCGGGAGCTGACCCTTAGACATGTCTGGATAGGTGCTTATTTATGAAGTACCAAAAACTGTTTTCCTTTAGACTAGTGAGGAAAGTTGAGTGCTGTAGTAATTTGTAGTTTATTTAGTGCTTACAATGAGTTCTGAACAAGTGCTGAGCTCAAAGAAACAGATTTGAGTGCTGAAACTAGAAAAGTGGCTAGTTCTAAGAAACAAAATTAAGCTAGAAGGCTTCCCTCCAACACAGAAAGGCTTGGGGGTTGAGAATCTTACAAACAGTCCTGGATACAAATCTGTACCTGGACTAGACAACTTATAGGAACGGCAGGAAACAAGCTTAGATTTTTTTTTTTTTTTTTTTGTAAAGTGGAAAGGGGAAAGGAGGAGCAGAAGCTAACTGGGTTGGCCTTCTCAAATGTTCTCCCTGGAATAAGTAGAAAGAGGTAATGACACTAGACTGGGAGATCAAATTTCAGTAGGGGTGGGCAACTGCAAAGCCACCAAGTAGAAAAAACTGCAGAAATGTTTAAACAGATAAAGGATCAAGGAGACTCTAGAGAATGCTTTTAAATGCAAACAAGTTATATGATACACTCCTAGCAGGAAATCAGAACAAACAAACCCAACCAGATGCTTAACAATTGTAGAAAATTCTACTTAATACCTCACACATAGTGAGTAAAATAAAAGTGCTATAAATAGCTCAGAAATAAGCAAAAAACAGGATACTTAATGTTATATATCTCAGATTCGTAGCTCAGAGCCCTTCCTCTGACTAGCTCAGTTTGTAGTCATCGGTGAACTTGGTAAGTCACAGGCCATCTATTTTCACCTGGACGTCTGAGAAACAGATTCCAAACAGTGTGGGCCCAGGCCAGATCCTTGTGATACACCACTGATAAACTGGTCTGATGGTAGAGGTGAAATCCCCAACTTTGACTATATGCATTCTGTCAGCAAGCCAGCTGGCTACCCATCTAGTAACATAAGAGTTAATTCCCAGCTGGATGATGCCTGAGTAGGGGATTGTGTCAAAAGCCTTGGCTAAGTAAAGATAGGTTGTATATACTGTTTTGCCTTCATCAAGGGATTTGGTGACATTCTCAAAGTAGTCCACCAGATTTGATAAGCATGATCTACCCTTAAAGCCAAACTGGGTCAGGTCAAGAGTTTGAAAGTCACCTATGTCTTTGTTGATAAGGTCCGTGAAGATTCTCTCCATGGTCTTGCTGATAAGGCTGGTTAGGCATATGGGTCTATAGTTTCCAGAGTCAGTTGATGGACTTTCTTTGTGCAAGAGAATTACTGTTGCTGTTTTCCACTCTGCTGGGACAATGCCATTACTTAGACTGTGGTTGAAGAGTACCAAGTGGTTCCGCTACATCCTGTTTTAGACCATTAAGTACGCAGCCTGGGATGTTATCTGGTCCCATAGGGGTTTGTTTTTGGCCATGGAAAGTGCGGTTCTGACCTGATGTTTGGAGATACTACATAGAGGACTGGTAACAGGTATGCTTTGTGGTATGTCTAGTGGGGGGGGGGGGGTGAAATTTGCTAGCAGTTTAGCGATACCCTAAGGGTCAGTATGAGTGGTACCATCCACTACTAGTTCAGCACAAAGCTGGGCATTCCCTTTTAGATTTCTGATGTAGCTAAAGAATGCCTTGTGTTTATCCTTAGTTAGAGATGCTAGTTTAGCTTTGTAATTGGCTTTAGAGGACTTTACAAGATATCTAATTTGCTTGTTCTAGCTGTGGAGGGTGTCCTTCCTCTGCTGAGTCAGTTCCCTCTTGTTCTTAGACATTAGTTTCTTCCTCTTGTATAAAATTTATGTATGCTCGATCTCCACCAGGTTGGCTTGTTTTTGTGTGAGGACATTGTTTTGATCTGTTCAGGTACAGCCGAGTCTATACATTTGTACAGATGTTTACACAGGGCATTTGTGTACAACCTCTGTAAAGGAGTCATTGTTGACAGTGGTAGCAGGGGGGTTGAAACTATTTATGCCTTTGCTTAGGAGGCTATAAAGTTTGCTTTGGAGAAATTTTCATCCTTTTTGCTCTTGAGGGGGATCAGGTATGATTGTTACTTTGAACAAGAATGACTTATTATCAAACCAAACTCAAGAAACAAAAGGAACAAAGTCTCCAAAGACTCCAACCAGCAGCAACTACTAAAAGTGTAAAGAAAAAAGGGGGGAGTGGGCACCTGGAGGCACCAAATGAAAGGAGACACCACTTCTGAAGTTATAAAAGCAATCCTTTATTAACACTTAATGAAATCCCAGCATTTTCATCCTCTAAACACTAGGACTTCATCAGACATAATGCCATTACAAATTCTGTTCATAAATACCATAATCCCATCACCAAAAAAGTAGCATAACCTTGACTGTCTCTAGTGGATTTTTTTATGTCGGGAATGTTGTTATGACATTGCCTAAAAATGGCACTATAGGGGAGACGCGTACCTTTGTCAGCAACCAAAACCAAGAGGCAACAGGTGAAGACCATCTCTGGTAAAGCAGCATGGTCTGTTGACCATATTCCCAGGCTGACAGATACTAGATCCCCTTGGACTGACACCAGAAGCTAAGCCAATTGCTGAAGACACCAGAAGCTAAGCCAATTGTTGAAGTCAATAATTTTTTTGTTTATATTGAGGCATCATCCTGCATGAAGGTAGAATGTTGCCTAGGGTTCCGTTGTGTCTCTCTTCATATAGGCCAGTGAGGTGCATCTCAAGTCATTCACTCTAACATGGACTATGCAGAGTCATAATGGTACTTGTTGAGAGACTTGAGTGCTTGTGTAATCTGATGGATCCTGACACCTGACAAGCAGCAGTCAATGACCTCCTTGTCCAGTCTGGTGAAGGGCGACACGTGTGTCTCACTATGGGGTCATTTATGACGAAGATATTTGATTTTGAGGTGTTTTGCCTTAAGGGCTTATTGGCTGAGACACTGTTTTGTGTATTATTATTATGTGTAGTGGATTCTATTAGTTCTGCATGTGTGCAGTAGGTTTGCACTTGGGAGGTCTCTGATCTTTAGGTAGGCTTCTAGTGACCTCGCGTATGTAGGTTTATGTGTTATGAGCTTAAGTGCAAGACGTGATGGGTGTGCACTGACAACCTGTTTGATATCTAGTTTGTTATGTGACAGAATTGATTCCAAATTCACAGTACAGATACATTTCTCTCATGTTGTATTTGTTGGTTTTAGCAGTAACTGGTTGTCAGTATACATGAGGCAAATGCTACATTGCCTCTGGATGCCCACATCAATCAGGCTGGAGAAATAGTGGGAAACTGTCTGGTCATTAAGGCAAGTATATACTGTAGTAACTAGGGGGGAGTGGGCTAGATGAACCAAGTTTTGCTGTAAGACTAACAAAAAGCAGCTATTCTATGGATGGCTAGGGGTAGAAAAGTGTGTTAATGCTTCACAATGCACAACTGATTTACTCGCAGGACAGCAGTGCAATCTCTGAGCAGCTCTGGTAAACTGAGCCCAAACCCACGCAAACACAATGCTTAAATACAAGAAAAGTTAAATGATTTTAAACAAGGGAAACAAAGGGTAAGCCCAAGACTGAGCCTTATTCCAGTATATGACAGCCTCTCTATCCTGGGCCAGTAATCAAGGAGCCTCAATCCTCACCACTGACAGCAGTGAGAGACCATCACTAAAAACAGGAATGAGTTTACACAGTATTTTTCAGATGCCGCTCTTTGCAGCCAGCATAATTTTTCCCAAGAGAACACATGAAACGTGCTCCAAACCTGGGATTAGACTCTCTTTTTCTCCAGATCCCAAACAAGACTTACTTTGGAGCACTGTGTCCCGGTTCCAAATAGCTGACACACCCGCACCTGGATATTTGTTTTTTCACACACACTCCTAGGAAAGGCTATCACAGATTCACAAGCTGTACCCCTCCTGCCCACGCTGCCACCAGTCAACTCCTCTCAGGCTTTACAAGGGTATCCAATTACACTGAGTAAAATCAATACTAATATAAATGGTAGATTGTAACCAAAGCAGCAAGGCTTTTCGGAGTGGCATCACTTAGCACAAGCACTCTCAAGATGTTAAAAGTATTCTCCAAAAGACCAGTTACAATGAAAGGTATAAAAATATTTAATAATAAATGATAAAATAGAAAACATTAGAATACATTAGAATACTAAATATCTAAGTACAATATACACCAGTGTTTCAATCAGAGGAGAAATAAAAATAACACAGTTGGACAGATTCAAACAGATGCAAAAAAAAAAAAAAAAAAAAAAAAAAAAAAAAAAACAATATTTAACTAATCTCACTGCATTTCCTGACTGTCTAAAGATTAGCTGTTCCCTGGTTAACTCAATTAATACAGCAAAGCAAGATCAGATGCTGAGATCCTTACTTCCAACAAGGCAAGGTGATGAGCTTCTAACTTATACTGAACTAACTCAATCAACTAACTGTCAGAGATCCCTTTATCAGGTTCCAAAGAAAACACAACAAAACTAGCTGCTGTGCGAGTTCAATCCTCTCAGTGCGGGTTATACAATGACATCACATTTGATCACCTGACTCTGGTACAATACACACACAAAGCTTTGCTAAGATCTTTTGCATATCTGAAAGCTATAGAACAATTTCAAAAACTTCTACTTTTCCCTTCCAGGATTCTTTGTTTAAACATGTACATTTAATCAGTTATAATAACACTGTTGACGCATTTTTAGCACAGGCATCTGTGCGACAGTCAAATGGCAAAAAATCATCCACAAAACTCCAGCCAACTATGCTGGCACATGCTACACATGTACTGTCCTATTCTCCCTGGCACTGATGGAAATGCCTCACATCGTCACACAGCAATCCCCAATTCAGACGGGTCCTTGGCTGCAAACTTCTGCCACAAGGGTGCGGGGGGGGCTTCTGCCACAAGGGTGCAAGGGGGGGGCTTCTGCCACAAGGGTGCAGGGGGGGGCTTCTGCCACAAGGGTGCAGGGGGGGCTTTCTTACAGTAAGATGGCTGGTTTTAGTGCTCAAATTATACCAAACAATCTAGATTCAGCAAAGTCTGAATCTAGCCTATGCTACAAAATGCAGAAGTACTAGAAATTCAAAGTGCAGAAAATCGCTGTCACGGGCAAAAAAAAAAAAAACAGTTTAAATAAAGCAGCAATTCAGTAGAGCACTTCCACAAGAGCACAGACCACAAACCTTCCTAGTGTGAAATAACTTGGCTGAAACACAAGTGCTTAAACCAGAACAAAGACGCTTGGAATAATAGGCACAATAAGGTAGGTCATTAGCACTGGGCAGAAGCTTACAGGGCTTATCTGAAGAATGAGATATTGCAAAAGGGTCCCACACTGGGTTTTTATATAGATATTTAAGATCATCAGGGACCTTGTAAAACCTGTCTGGTATCTTAGGTGCTGGTGGCTAAAGGGAGTCCTGGAAAGCCTCAAGGACAGAGAAGAATGGAAAAGGGACAGGAGTACCATCTCCAGGAGGGTGGAATACCGCTTCTGAACATTAGAGATCTGTGTGGATTGCCATTCAAAAAGTGTTTCATTATGTTCTGTACAGTTTTCCCTAAGGAAGCTTCCCCAATATGGCAATCAAGTGAAAGAGAGCTCCCTTCGTCAGAACAGATTTGTCCTGAAGAATGCAGCTGAGACGAATAGTCTAGAGAATGGTCAGAGTCATAGTCCTGCTTTTCATCAGAAGAGGAAACCACAGTAGGTGTTAAAAGAGTAGCCTGTGAGTGCAGAAACCCAAAGGAGGGAGGTTTCATAGGCATAATGGCATTGAACAATCCTTGCAAGAAGTACGTTCGCTCCTTCTCCTTAGCTGCTGAGGTAAGGGCCACATGCTTAGTGTTTTTTCTTTTTAGGTGCGACATACATCTGGATGAGATGTGGAGGTTTGGAACCATTTCTGACCTCTATTAGACAGCTTGGGATTTCTTCCCCAACTAAAATTTGAGGAATGCCTGTAGCCCTTCAGAAATGAGATACAGTTTCTTGGATGTACTGGC
Organism: Protopterus annectens; assembly: GCF_019279795.1. NCBI lineage: Eukaryota > Metazoa > Chordata > Ceratodontiformes > Protopteridae > Protopterus > Protopterus annectens. Next base: position 835,603,390 of record NC_056734.1, on the reverse strand, counting down.
AGTCTACAAGGTCAAAGGAGCTATACCAGCCTCTGACAGGGCCTCTGTAGCAGACATCTGGAAAGCAGTCTGACATACCATGGGTTCTGTTGGTATGTCAGAGTCAGAAACGAACTGTGGATCCATCTGAGGCCCCTTTTTTCTTCAGCAGTAGACAAATTTCTGAGGATACAGAGTCAGCCACCTTGTACTGGGCCAAGTGTTTTAAGTCACTAGGTCTCGAGAAAGGTGTTGACAGTAGAAAGCCTAGACCTAAGGGTTTCTGGAATGAATGACAGGCACATAGATCAAGATTTGTGATCGTTTTTCAGGCATAAGCAAAAAAGACACTTGGTATGCCAGTGATTGTACAGAATCAGCCTATCGCGCACTCACTTACTTCTCCAAGCGGACATCTACAACTTGTAAGACAGACAGTAAAGTTCTCGAATGGGGCACTTATCTGGATAAATGACTGAAGCAAAGGTACCAATGACTAAATAGCAAACAGCCAGCCAGATGTATGACCTACATTCAGGCTGGCAACGAGATAGTCTAAGGATCCATGCTCATACATCTGTCATTATACCCAAACGCATCAGACATACAACCTAGAGAAGGTAAAGCTTTTGGTACTCCAGCCACAATCCATACATCAAAATTACAACAACATGACTTCAATCAGGACATCAGACTGATTCACAGGGTCTTGGCACCATCATACAGTGAAGCCAGAGCAGCAATCTTCCAGACAGAATTAGTTCCTTTTCTAAGTGTTCTTGGGATGAAGGAGGCACTATAAGGACAGAGGTCCATGTTATCAGAGTAGTAGAGAAGGCAGTGGGAGTGGTAGTCTTTATAGGGACTCAGCTCTTAACCACTACTAAGTGAGATATCGGAATGCTTCAAATCACTACCTAACACAGTTAATTCCAATGAGTATACAGAAACATATTCCAACACACTATACCAACACAAACATCTGCACATAGATGCAGATGTTCCCCTTAGAAACAAGTGCAGGGCAAAACACAGAAATAAACCGACATGGTGGAACCATAAAACAAGCTTTACAAGAAAAGGAAATGAATTTAGACCAAAAGTAAGAAGAGTAATACCCAAATTTTGAGAGCCCTTATAACTGAAACAAACTCAGGAGCTTAATAAAATCCTCCAAAACCATGTTTGAGGCTAAAATAGCTACCCAAGCCAAAGACAACCACAGGGCATTTTTCAGTTGTGTTTTTAATCTCAAAAGCACAATGCAGCAAGGTTATGAGCCGATTGTGAACAACGTTACCTACACTAAGGCTAAAGATCTAATGAACCTACTGGCTGATAAATTTAGCTCTAACTTTACCTCTCTCTCCCCAATTCATCTGTCCCCCAGGATAAATCTGCAACTGGTTCAATTCCAGCTATCACACAAGACCAAGTCTTAAAAGTGCTATCAAAAGCTAAAAATACTACATTAATGGATCCTGACAATATCCCTGGATGCATCTTAAATAGCATAAAGCACAGCTTAACCATGCCCCATAATGCAGCTCAATCTCAGGCTCCATACAAGTTTTGTACCAAGCAAATGGAGAACAGTTAATTCACTTGCGTGAGGGCCTTCCACAGACTCAGGCAATAAGTCTGACCAGCCACATATGCAAAGCCATGAAAAGATTCATGTAACTAACCAATTGGGATGCAGGAAATATCATACACTAGACCAGTCACAGT
>NC_056734.1:835204686-835269686 GCF_019279795.1 Protopterus annectens | reverse complement strand
AAGACCACTCCCCAAATATCATTTCCCCTCCTTGGAAGGATTGCCGTGTATGAGGGTCCTATTCTGCCACCTTCCAGTGTGGACAGCCATGCCTGTCTTCCCCTTGCCAGCTCTAGTAGGTGCCAGCACCACTATTTGAACACAGGTCACCTGAGTTCTAGACAGGTCTTATCCCTCTAAACCAACAGAACTGGTGGGTGGTGTCACTTCTTTAACATACATGTCACTTACTGCCAGAAAATTATCTACAGATGCTGAGGAACTGCAAATTATGACTACTAATAAATCTTCTTTTATCCAATTATTGGGAAAGGTGTAATAGATACCAAAGGGAGATATTTATAAACATTGAACTACAACCATCAGAACATGAAACAGTAAAGTATTTTTATTCATGTATTTATTTACATCAAGAAAAACTGAATAACACATTTGACATGAGTACAGCTTAGTCCTAAAACAGAATATGAAAACATTGTCTATAAAACCAATAGATAGCATTGTTCCACTTTGAAAAACAGCTGAAAAATACAGTTAATTCAGTTCAGCTAAGAATAATGTGAATATTTGTTCCAAGGGCCAGAGAACTTTACCTCTGGATTTAAATTAAAATTCATTGAATTCACCTTAACATTCTGTAAATGCCACTGTCTAATCTGATTAAAGATGTATTTGTAGATGACTTATATTCTCTTGCTATGATCATTTTATCTACCTCAGCTAAGACTAATAGATTTGCTTTTCCTTGTTTGATTACTCTTGATGGGTGACATCTACCCCTTCATCCTGAAAATTCCCATGATCACTGTATATTCTTTTTAAAGGACAGTGTGAGGCTTCCTCTAAGTTGATACTATCGGTATTGTGCCTTTTTCACCGTCCCAGAACATATGATCTGAAGTAGGAACTTCATTTGTCAGCAACCTTTGGGTATCGGATCCGATCTTGGATCCGAGCTGGCAACTTATTTCACAGCTAATAGATCCGAGCTCCTAGCTCCTCCCCTTACCCATAACCCCCTGCTAACCCTGACTGACCTCAGATCTAGTTTGCCGCGCTTAGACTCAGCAGCTAGGTTATGAGCTCCTGCTCAGATAAGTGGTTTTGATTACTTATTTCCTATAAATCTCCTAAAGTGTGTGTGGTTAGGTTCCTTAGTGTTAAATATCCTATATTTAATTGTTTTTTGTGGTAAATTTTTGTTCTCCTCCCCACCCTTCGCTGGTTCGTAGTGTGGGAGTGTGCACTTGTAAGTTGGGGCCTTTCGTGTGGGTGTGTTTATTTTTAGTAGTCATGTCTGAGGCCCCAAAGTTGATTTTCTCCAAGTGCACCGAGTGTGGCCATAAGCTCTCACCGGCGGATGGCCACACTCGGTGTGTCCGGTGCCTTGGGGTTGAACACCTATCCTTTGGTTGAGCGATTTGCGCTGCGTTCAACCCCAGGGCACTGAAGGACTGGAGGTCGAAGCTGATCCTGGCAGGACTTTTGCCCTCGGATTCGGCTTCGGCTTCAGCCTCCGGTACTTCTGTGGCCTCGTCCCAGGCCTTGGTGGCGGCCACTCCTGTCTCTCTCCCCCTGGCCGGGACTCAAATTCCTGCTTCTGTGCCGGAGGAGGGGGAGGCCAGGAAGGAAAAGAAGAGGGAGTAGCACCATAAGCAGAGGGCCGAGGCCTCCGCATCGGCCCCCCCAGCTAAGCGGGCTTCTCCCTCTAGGTCTTCCAGGTCTAGGTCTACTCCTTCTCGGACCCAGTCTCCATGCTTCTCACCGGGTCCCGAGGAGGGGGAGACCTGATCTCCGTCGAGGTCATCGAGGCGGCACTCCCAGCCAGCCTCGGTGGCCTCGTTGAGATCAACACGCAGCCTGTCGGAAGCCGATTTGGACCATGTGATGAGAAGGTTCATCCAGGCCCAAATGCAGATGGGAGTGCTCTTGCCGCCCCCCCCTCTGGGGGGGAGCTCAACACCCTATTTTGCCCCGATAGCTCCTTCTCTGACCCGCTTCCTGGGTTCAGAGCGTTCGGAGTCAGGCAGCGTCAGAGCCGGGGTCGGGTCGGCGCCGACAGTATGGGGTACTTTGGCGCCGACTCTCCCCTCGAGCTTGCCGGATCCATCCTTGTCGGATTCAAGCTCTCGGAGCCGTGCTCTGAGCTTCGGATCCAGGGGGTTTAGTGTGCCTTCGGCTCCATCCAGGTCGGAGCACACTGGCCTCTCGGATCCGATGGTCTCAGCGCCGGCTCCGATTCACCCTTTGGATCCGGGCAAGGGTCGGCTCTCGGATCCCACTGAGAGCGGCTCTCCCTCGGCATTCGAGGTGGTGGAGAGGGCACTGTTGAGGGCATCCAGGCCCTCGCTCCCTGCTACGGCTCCATCCCGCACTCCCTCTCGTTTGGGTCAGGCTTCCGTCACTCGGCCTCGGGGACAGCCTGCTTTGACGTCTCAAGTCATTCCACTGGAACAGGACGTTGCTGGTGAGTCTTCCTCGGACAGCCCCCCCGAGGATGTTCCTCACAAGCAAAAGTGTAAGAGGAGGCACGTGGACTCCCCCCGAGTCCTTAACAGAAGATACGGATTTGGATGAGGGGGAAGGCTCCCCAAGATCACCCCCCCGAGGATGTCTCCTTCGGAGACATCATGGAAATGCTTAGGATCGGGGGGGTGGTCTGCCCCCAAGGCTTCCTCTGACGAATCCGTGTTCCTGGAGGCGTTCGAAGCAGGCCCGTCTACCTCTTGGGTGTCCCCACCGGCCGACCCCCTGGTGGACCTGATTACCACCAGGGCATGGAAAGAGCCAGACACTGTGGAGCCAGTTCCCAAGTGCCCCGATATGATTCTGAGCCCCCCTTCGGAGAGGTCCCACTGGAGCAAGGGTCCCCCCATAGATGTCATGTTGGTGGTGGCAGCCACCAAGAGGGAATTAGCTCAGGAGAGCCCCTCTGTGCATCCACCGAGCAAAGAGTCCCGCTCGATGGATCGCCTAGGGAAGCGGGTCTTTAGTTCAGCAACCTTCTCAGTAAGGTCCCTGAACTACATGGCACACGTCATTAGGATGCAGCGAGACCTTATCAAAGAGTACGCTGCTTCCCCCCCGGAGTCCATTTCAGCAGAAGACAAGCAGTTGTATTCCACTCGTATGGCCACTCTTTAGATCAATATCGAATACCTCTATGCGGCTTTTATCCCATGCCACAGAGGGAGCCACTAGAGCCAGCGGAGCAGGCCTAGTCATGAGACGTCAGGCCTGGCTCCGACACTGAGACTTCGCGGAACCCTTTAAGGCGTCATTTGTGAATGCCCCTTTTGATGGTTCTGCCTTATTTGGCAAGACCATTCGCGAGACTTTAGTCCAGAGCGAAAAGGACGGTAAGGCATTGTCTGCCATCAGAGTCCGCTTCCGCAAATTATTAAAGTTATATTTACATATCGGATTATTAGAAAAAAAATTGTAGCTATTCAATATCCTGTGAGCCTGAGAAAAAGAATAAATATAATTATCAGCCTTTGAGAAAAAAAGAACTTAGATTTGATTATTATACAAGTAATACAATTAAATATTACACTTACCCATTTTTATATCTAATATCAATAGTATTCAGGATAATCAGAGGAATATGATTGAGTCCCTTTTGTCAAGTATTTGGAGTCCCATCAAAGACCAGCAATATTCATCCATAGTCCAAGTATGTAAATGCTCTTCCCTCCATCTCTGCTTGTTAGTAATGTTACAACAGCTTGTAGCTGCCGAACATTGTTATGTTGCTCTTATTGGTTTCTCCCTGTGATTTCATTCCTCTCGTCCAAATGCATTTGTGTTTGTCAGTTGTTCTTTATGGCACTTTTGTCTCATTGGGAGCTCTGTTGGCATAAGAGACACTTGTCCATCTTGTTGACCTGACTTACAACTCAGAACCTGATGAGCTTCATCTGACTTGTGCTTTTTTGAAAGGATGGCGGGGCTGAGGGGATTAGGGCCATTACCTTACCTATTTCCTTTAGCTGCCTCCCACTCCTCTCTTTTACTGATATTTTATGCTCCAGGGCACCTCAGGCCATGTCCTCTTTTCTGTTTAACTCATTACTAAGAAATTTCCAAGCTTTTACTTTCGCTGAAAATAATCTGACTTTTCCTGTAAAAGAAACTCTGAGAGCTGCTGAGTATGAGCGTGATGTCATATATCCATTCAGCTGAAATTGCCTCTTAATTGGTTCTATTTTTTCCCTGTTTTATACAGCAAGGGGGTGTAATCTTCTAAGCAGTGTCAGTGGCTCACCAGGTAGCATACTCACCTTTGTTGCTAGAAAAACAGAAGTTAGTGGGTTCTGTTCCTACTCCAGGCATACCTCTCAACTGTACAGGCTTTTGCAGAATATCCAGATTTTTGTCTTACATTTTTGGTATGTTCCTCATAAAAAATTGTGTTTTTTTTTTGACAAATCACTGGGATGATCTAAGGATTGAAGCCACCAAATAATGACATGCATTTGAGTTTCATACTCCATATCCTTCAGAAAATGCATGCTAACACAACTCCTGTTATTCTAGAAACCTTCTAAGTTTATAAGAGCAATATTTAAAATGTGTCCCTATTTTGTGACTTTGTCCCCCATTATGTCAGGCTTTGTCCAGATTTCTCCTGCTAAGAGGTTGAGAGGTATGACTCCAGGTGATTGGCAGATACATTATTTTTTTTCAACTTTTTTCCTCCTCATAAATATGTGGGAGCAGGCAGCAGAGTGGGGGGCAGTGCAGCTTTAAGGAGCGCTGTACTGCTGAGTATGATGCCCCTTGCATGACCTGTTAAACAAAGATCCCATCTGCTTGAAATAATAGTAGCTCAAGTGTATGTAAAAGATACCACAGCGCCTATTGGAAAGAGTAGGGCCCCTTTATTTATAAGCAAACTAACTCCTATTTACAAAATATTTGCATATTTACAAATATTTACAAATGTACAAATATATAAATATACAAATCTGTTTACACATATTCACAATTTGCTTTACAATCATACAAGATTTTCATCACTTTTAGATCTCCCACTCCTTTTTCCATAACCATCTGCTTTTATAATATTATATATATATATATATATATATATATATATATATATATATATATATATATATATATATATATATATACACACACACACACACACACACACACACACACATATATATATATATAAAATATACATATATAAATATATAATATTTTATAACACATAGAAACACAAAACACACACCTACATTCACGGAGGCTCTCAATAAAAATCTGCCCTAGCAACAGAGACCTCCAAAGCAGAAATGCAAGCAACCTTCACCTGCCCCAACACAACCCAAATGATACATAGCCCACAAAATCAGTGTGCCACTCATCCACAGCCCATAAGTCATAACAATGTATCCAACACTCTAGTCACAGGTGACTCTAAAGTCAGGCACACTGATGTTCCACTCATCAGGCTAAGCAAGGAGAAAGTTACTGTCAGCTGCCTGTCGGGTGCCAGGATCCGCCACATAATGCAAGCACTCAGTTCACTCCACAACAAGGACAAATATGACTCTGTCATTGCCCATGTTGGTGTGAATGACCTGAGACGTACCTCTCTGGACTACATGAAAAGAGACATGGAATAGCTCTCCGATCTTGTAGCCCAGGCAGGTATGACCCTAGCCCTGAGTAGCATCCTACCATCACCCAGAATGATACCACAGTACAAGGGCAAAAATATTGACTTCAACAATTGGCTAAGCTTCTGTTGTCATTCTTAGGGAATTCAGTATCTGCCTGCCTGGGATGACATGATCGAAAGACCATGATGCTTTGCCATAGATGGCCTGCACCTGTCGCCCCTGGGATTCAGGTTACTGGCTAAAGCTCTTGCCACCCCTATAGTGCCTTTTTTAGGCAAGGTTCAAAGGACAAATTCACCACCATAACAGGTACAAGCATGCAAAGTCTGAAGGTAATGCTACTCAATGATAAAAGTCTAAACTTCAAAATGCACTCTCTCAAGGCACTCCTAAAAATGGAGAACATTGATATCTGTGCAGTAACTGAGACCTGGTTCAAGGCTCCAGAGAGCACACCTGCAATACCAGGCTACAACTCTTACCACACTTTTCAGCCTCCAAACCAAGACCAAAACACTAAAGGTGGAGGAGTGTCCATATTCACCAAGGATATTCACACCTCCAGGCTAGTTGCCCAACACAATGCATCTGAAATTCTCCAGATGTAACTAACACTAGGTAAGACTGCAATCCAAACTGTAGATTGCTACAGATCCCCCCACCATGCCCCAAGATTCTCACTACACCTTTCTAAACATACTGGAAAATATTAAGGTACAACCAAATACCCTAATACTGGGTGATTTTAACTACCCTGCCATTAACTGGGAAAACTACTTGGGTGCCAACACCTTTTCCCAGCGATTCTTGGAATTCATAAATTTCAACGCCCTGGATCAACTAATCCATTTTCCCACCGGGGGCTCCAATATCCTAGACCTGGTCATTACCAACATGGGAGATAGATGCTCCACACCAGTGGTCACCCCCTCATTGGTCAGGTCTGACCATAAGCTAATCACCCTTGACATCCACATCCCACCCCTACCCTACCCCATTAAGGAAACCTCTGTAAAAAAACTTCTCCAAAGCCAACTTCATGCTACTCAAGTCAGAAGTGACAAACTTCATGACACCCATGCAGATGGGAGCTGAAAGTTCAGCTGCTGAATCCTACACTAAAGTACTGTACGAGCACATCCACTTGTGCATGAATCATGCCATCACAAATAGAACCAAGATGCTCTCCTCCAAAAAAAGGAAGCCAATCTGGTGGTCCCCTGCCATAAACAAACTTTACAACAAAAGGAAGAAACTGTTGCGGAAAAGAGGAAAATACCAGGATGCAAAAAACTCCCTTACCAGCCTCAGTAAGAAATTGAGATCTCTCATAAAATCCTCCAAAGCTAGTTATGAAAATAAAATTGCCAAAGATTCCAAAGACAACCGCAAGGCATTCTATAGTTATGTCAAGAATCTAAATGGCAATGCTGAGATCTGCTCTGAGCTACAACAGAATGGCATTAAATGTACTGATCCCAAGGATATTGCCAATATCCTGGCAGATCGATTTAGTGCCAATTTCACCCCCCCTCTCACCCCCTAAATGGTCCATCTCAGTACCAAACGATTGCCAAATTATGGTAATCACAGCCACACAGGTAGAAACCGCACTCTCCAAAGCAATGAATACAGCATCCTTGGGACCATATGACACCCTGGACTGTGTACTACATGAACTACAAAATGAACTGGCACCTTACCTAAGTGTCATGTTTAATCATAGCCTCACATCAGGCTTCGTGCCCACTGAGTGGCGCACAGCTACAGTTATCCCACTCCACAAGGGGGGATCCACCTTGGATCCTGGGAACTACCGTCTCATCAGTCTGACAAACCTGATCTGCAAGGGCATGGAACGCATTATCATGGAACTTATAAACAACGACATTGGCAACCTTCAAACACTGGACCCCTCCCAGTTTGGGTTTGTGAAGGGCCGATCGTGTCTCCTGAACCTGATTGACTTCTTTGAATCAGTCTCCAGAGCTGTGGATGAGGGTAAGGTGGTCCACATAGCCTATCTGGACCTCGCCAAGGCTTTTGACACCATCCCCCATTCTGGAATCATAGACAAACTAACTAAGCTGGGAATAAATCCCTATGTCACTCGATGGGTTGCCAACTGGCTTACTGACAGAACCCAGACTGTAAAAGTAGCCGACTCCAAATCCAGCTCCAGACAAGTGACAAGTGGAGTACCTCAAGGTCAGTCCTGGGACCGCTCTTGTTTGGCATCTACTTCTCTGAAGTACAGGCCAACACTAAGGGACTCTGGCTAACAGAGTTCGCAGATGACTGCAAACTGGGAGCCATTACTGAATCCCCAAATTATGTGGATATTCTACAAAAGGGCCTTACAGAAACAGATGCTTGGTGCCAGTGCCATGGGCTCAAGCTTAATGCCAAGAAATGTATAGTTATGCCCTTTGGGAAAAAACAGGTACCCATGAATTACCACACAGGTGGCAGTACACTAAACACTGAAAGTGTGATGAGAGACTTGGGGACACAGGTGGACAGTGTTCTCACCTTCAATAACCACATTGCCACAGTACTCAGGAAATCCTTCTATGTAGCACACCTCATCACTAAGGGCTTTTCATCCAGAAAAAAAGGAGGTCATTATCCCACTGTACTCATCCCTCATTAGACCCCTCATAGAGTACAACGCCCCATTTGGTATGTACCTCACAAGACATCTGCAACAACTGGAAAGGCCATAGAAACACCTCACTAAAAGAATCACAGGCCTAAAGCAGATGCCCTATGCTGACTGACTAAAAATTCTCCAGCTATAATCTGTCGCATATCATCTACTCAGAGGCGATCTCTGCTTAACATACAAGGCCATGTCAAACCCAGAGCTGTTGGACATGCTACACTTAAAGCAATTCCAATCCATCAGAGCCACACACTCCAGGGACCTAAATCTTGGGATCAGAATGCACAAAACATGCTGGAGGGATAGGTTCCTGACCCAGAGACTCCCCATACGCTGGAACAGATTGCCCATACATGTCAAACAGCGTTCTTCCTTGGCCCTCTTCAAAGGAACCTTGACAACTGGATGGGGAGATAGGAGATTTACACTGGGGATCACGTCAGTTGCCCTGCTAGACAGGGGTCCAGGGAATTAAATATTGTGGGAAGAAATAGCCAGGGAATTGTTATGGCTAGGCTTGTACAGGCCCTAGGGCCGATAGCCTAGTACCAACCTATGAACCTATGAACCTATGAAAAACTGAAACCTTGCTCAACCTCAAAAAACAACTCTCACCGGAATACCTAAAGCTTGCCACAGAGGCAATAGCATTCACTGTTAGCATCTTAATTAATAGATCCATAGTTAAATAACATATCCCTAACCTATGGAAAATATCACACATTATGCGGTTACAAAAGGGAGGCAACTCCACTGACATCACAAACTTTCATCCTATTGCAATCTTGTCCCCCCTCTCTAAGATTCTAGAAAAATGTGTGCACCTACAACTTTATCACCATCTTATACACAACAAACTACTTTCCCACACTCAACATGGCTTTATACCTGCACACAGTACCTCAACAGCCTTATAATTTTACATGGAATCTATCAACAAAGCCTGTGACTCTGGGAAACTAGTATCTGCAGTATTTCTAGATTTGTCTAAATCATTTGACATGCTATCTCACCCCAAACTCCTTAAAGAACTTTCCAGCATTGGTCTATTCTCTTCCTCACTTCAGTGGTTTTCTAGCTACCTAGCTGACAGGCAGCAAACAGTAAAGTGGCAGGGCTCTGTCTCCCCATATCACATCATCCCCACCTCACAGGCGTACCTCAAGGATCTATCCTTGTCCCATTACTATTTAATGTTTTCATCAATAACTTTCATACATCCTCCTGTGAAGACACTCTAATCCGATATGCAGATGACTCCACTATCATCTGTGTATCAGGCACATTAACTCACCTACAGCACATAACACAACAATATTTCCCTTCCATAGAAACATGGCTCTCCAGTGCTGAACTCCTACTGAACCCAAAAAAAACAAAGCTCCTTCTCTTCACCCATAAACCCCACAACTCCAATAAAACAAACTTCAAGATCTTTTCAGCCAGTACTGAAACTGAATTGGTTCAACATACCATACTAGGTGTCACAATTGATGATAATCTCAAGTTTGACATAAACATTCAAAACAGTATAAAAAAAAACAAACAAACAAACAAAAAAACTAGGCATGCTATACAGGAATAAAAACTTCCTCAGAGCAGCTACCAAAATTACCCTGGCCAAAACCTACTCACTGTTATATGGGGCCTCAATTCTAACTAACTTACAGATCTCCCTAAGAAAAAAAATAGAAAGGTGCTATAACAAAATTGGCAAATTTGCCATAAAAAACAAAAGTTGGATGACAGTAAAAACCAGGCAAATATATTTTGAACAATTTTATTAGCGCTTTCATTTGATTCAATCACCAAACTTCTTCAGATAACCTCCTAATACAACAGTCCACTATTTATATTGTTTTAAAATGTATCACATGTTGTTAACAGCAAATAGATGCTCATAAGGCACTTATTTAAAAACTTTTTCTTAAACATATATACTCATACCATAAGTTAATAAAAGCTAGCTAAAACACTCCAATTGATTTATAATTTAATAGTTCATTTTCTTTTTATCTATCATACACTTTCAATTTTAAAAAGCTATTTATTGATATCATATCATTTAGACCGGGGGGGGGGGGGGTACTTGCATTCAAATAAATTTGCCACCATGTTTCTTTATTCTTCAAATTCAACTTCCAAGGTCCCCCTCTGGCATCCTTAATAACCTGGTGTGCCACGAAAAATTTAAAACCATGTGCAGGGTATTTTTTGAGATGTTTGTACAATGCATTTGTGTCCTTGTGGTGCGAAATGTCATATATGTGTTCATATATTCTCTGGGACAGTTTCCGTTCTGTTTTGCTCACATAAAATCTTGGGCATTTCAGACAAAAAGCAATATAAACAACCCCTTGGGTATAACAACTATATTTCCCTTTTATATAGATGGTTTTATTTGTAATTTGAATACTAGATCCATTGAAAACATACTGACATTGATTACACATCCCACAAGGACTCATCTTTCCATCCTTAAAACCCTGTACTTGTCTCTCCAAAATGTTTTTAAAGTTTAAGCCCATCCTATATACTACATTTGGAGTAATTTCTAGTTTTTCCACTAAATCTTCATTCATTTTAATAATATTCCAATTCTTTTGCAATATGTCTCTAACAACCGTACTATTATTATGAGAAGTTAAAACAAAAGGGCAAAACATTTTTTATTATTATTATTAATATTGTTATTATTATTACCATTGTTTTCTATACCATGAGTATTTATTTCCATAGAAGACATCTCATATACCAGGTTAATAGCTTCCAAATTCTCATTATATTCTTTCAATAATGGTACATAATGCGCTTGTTCCTGTTTACTAATAACTTAATTTCAAATTTCATTCTCCTGGGATATCCTCTGTTATAGAACATACTAGATAAAAACCCACACTCATCAATAAAATCTGTATGGTCCGAGACCATACGTGCAGCTCGAACCATCTGACCCTTCACTACTCCCTGTTTCACATGTATAGGATGGTTACTGGAGTAGTGTAGATAAGTATTTGAGTTTGTCGGTTTTCTGTATATTTTAGATTTTAGTCCTTGTCCATTTTCATTTTTCTCTATCATTACATCTAAATATGCCACTTTGTCATGACTCACAGTATAAGTAAACTTAAGAAAATTCATTGATTGATTTTAGTAATCCATGAATTTCGGAATTTCTGATACAGGGCCCTTCCAAACCACAAACAGGTCATCCAAAAACCCGACATACATGTTTATATGTGTAAAATAAGGACTTCAATAGAGAAACTTCTGCTCCCATCATGCCATAAGGACATTTGCAAAAAGGGGGCCACAGGCTGACCCCATGGCCACCCCTTCCATTTGTCTAAAATAATGTCCCTCAAAGTAGATGTAATTGTAACTTAGGACTAAATCAACCAGTTGACTATAAGTGTTAATTTTATCTTGGTTTAGCCCCATAATGTCATGCAAATATGAGGCAAATCAATCCTTACCTTGGTCATGGGGGATACTACTATATAAGTCCTTCACATCAATTGTTATAAAGACACCCTCGGGAAATGGATTTAAACTATTACATAAAGTCAGAAACTGCCATGAATTTGACATGCTATCTCACCCCAAACTCCTTAAAGAACTTTCCAGCATTGGTCTATTCTCTTCCTCACTTCAGTGGTTTTCTAGCTACCTAGCTGACAGGCAGCAAACAGTAAAGTGGCAGGGCTCTGTCTCCCCATATCACATCATCCCCACCTCACAGGCGTACCTCAAGGATCTATCCTTGTCCCATTACTATTTAATGTCTTCGTCAATAACTTACATACATCATCCTGTGAAGGCACTCTAATCCAATATGCAGATGACTCCACTATCATCTGTGTATCAGGCACATTAACTCACCTACAGCACATAACACAACAATATTACTCTTCCTTGGAAACATGGCTCTCCAGTGCTGAACTCCTACTGAACCCAAAAAAAACAAAGCTCCTTCTCTTCACCCATAACCCCCACAGCTCCAACAAAACAAACTTCAAGATCTTTTCAGTCAATACTGAAACTGAATTGGTTCAACATACCAAACTACTAGGTGTCACAATTGATGATAATCTCAAGTTTGACATAAACATTCAAAACAGTATCAAAAGAACAAACAAACAAACAAAAAACTAGGCATACTATACAGAATAAAAACTTCCTCAGAGCAGCTGCCAAAATTACCCTGGCCAAAACCTATGTCTTGCCCTCACTGTTATATGGGGCCTCATTTCTAACTAACTTACAGATCTCCCTAAGAAAAAAAAAATAGAAAGCTGCTATAACAAAATTGGCAAATTTGCCATAAACACAACCCCTCTGACTCATCACTGTAAAGCCCTACATTCCCTAAGATGGCTTGAACTCCCCCTCCACCACCAATACGTACAACTTACTACAGTATACAAAATCATCCACAACTCACTAGCTTGTTGTGCTCTTTGCCCATTACTCAACTTTTCAATCCCAAATAAACATCTCAGATCTGAAGACAAACCTCCTCACAACTTACACACCTAACAAAACCCCAGGCCTAAGCCTTTACTCCTGCTCAGTGACAAAACTACGGAAATCCCTTCCTTTAACTATCAAAACTGTTACTAACCTGCACTCCTTCAAACCCTATATAAAAGAATACTTCAACAAAGCTTGGATTTACTGCTGTATGAGCCCAGGTTGAGGTACTCTTATACCTTTTTCTGCCTTTAATCTCTCTATCCCCACTACTAACTTACTCTACATTCCTTTCCTCTACACATACTCCCCTGAAGTTATGTTCATATTTTTTCCACATCTATTCCTGCTATCACATCCTACCCTTCTCTACTCATACTATCCTATGCCTTCACCAATATAATCTGTTACCATATTTCGTGACCTCTAGAACATTAATAATCATTATGATAATCATCTATTATGTTAATGATTCCTATTATCAGACTTTCCATATAATTAATGCTTGAACGCTATAATAACTTTATTATATCTGTTGAGTTTTTATTCTGACAAATTAATGTGTAGTTTTTCATATTTTGTGCTTGAATATTATGACTTTATTATGTCTGTTAAGTTGTCGTTCTTGCAAACTAATGTATTGTTTTCATATTTATGCTTGAATTTTATGACTTTATTATGTCTATCTAGTTTTTCATTCTGTTAACCATACATATCTAGAGCTTTTCTCCCCAGGCCTTTGCTGAAAATGGGTACACCATGACCCAGTTAGACTTTCCTGGTAAACAAATGCCAAAACAAACAAACAAATAAATAAATATTCGTATTTATCACTACATAATCTAAAATATGATAAAATAAGCTTTCCCTTTCTTTACAGTTAGTACAAGCATATAATGTTTTAATTCTATATACTTGTTCTTTCTATTTTAAATCTACAATGGTTAATAGTCCCATTTTTGCTCAAGTTTCATCTAGTATCTTTACAGTATTTCTACAGAAAACAGCTATTACAGAACATCTCTCATTTCCCAAATTCCAGATTCTTTCTCCTCCCCATGGTTTCCATATTTGTAATCTTTCTTCATTTGTTAAAAATATTGTATCTTCTAATATAATTATATCTACATCACATGTATTACACCACTCCAAAATTCCTTCTTACTATATTCTCAGCACAATTCACATTTACAGAAAGCAGTCTAAAATTTTAATTTCCACTTTTCCTTAGATTCATGGCTTCATAAATTCATAGCTAATTACTAGGCTAACTTTCTTTATAGGCCACTCTAAGTCCAATCAATTTCCTTCCCAAAAGTGAGAATCAAACACTTTACCTTGTGCCTGTGATTCAAACACCTTAACCATTACACCAACTCCCATTCTTCAGTCGCAGATGTTCTTTTTCATCCATTTCCTTTTTTTTTTTGTATTTATCTCTTTAAATTTTCTTTTTCTGTCTTTAACCCTTTTACCAATACAATTCTTTTTTTCCTTTTACTGCATCCCATTTTGTCTTTTTCATCACCTATTTCATAGACTTCTTCTATGTCATCTGTTCATTTTTTATCTAATTTTTCTTTTATTTCTTTTACTTCTAAAATTTCTTCTCTTTCTTTTTCTTTACAGCTATTTCACTTTTGCAATCCATCCATAAATGTCCAATTTTGTTACATTTATAACATTTCATTTCACATTTTTGTATCATGTCCTATTTACACACAAATATAACTTTTTTTTTGGCACAGTTACTTATCAAATGTCCTTCTTTTCCACACACACACAAAAAACATTTCGGCTTGTCCCCAGTATTGTACAACATCCCTATTGCTCTCCACATTTATCATGCTTAGCATATGTGCAATGTTTTCTCTTTTCTATTTTTAGCACAATATTACAGTCCCAGCCACCAGTGCATAAACCTCTGTTGTCATAAAATTTTGCAATGTCCAGTAATTCTTTACATAAAGATTGCAAATGTCCTTTCAGCGTCTTTCTTTCTTCCTCTGAAACTGTACATGAATCTTCTTTTTTGTTTCCCTGTTAAATGATTTTATCACATAAAGATTCCATATTCCATGGCTTACAGTCTTTCGTTTTTTTATATTCTCCAAGAACATTTTCCATTGAAAAAACAGACTCAAATATAATGTCAGAAAATGTCTCTTTATTAATAGGAATAAATGTTTTTATCTCATGATTTTCTACCTAAAGGAGTTATTAAATTTTTCACACTTCGTATCGGTCCATCTCTGTCTTCTTAACTTGAATCCTTACCATGTATTTCTGTTTTTCATTTTCTTCTGCCTTCTTTTCTGCTACTCCCCTTTTGCTTTCTTTTACATTCTCTGCATATGTTTTTTTTCCATCTCACCACTATTCTTCAGGATTGTCTTTGAATCCTGCATTTGTATTTTCTTCATAACATCCCCCCAGGAAGCATCTCCTTCATTTTCTGGCTCACTCTACACCTCCATTTCTTTAAGTAAATCATCCTGCAACCCTCCCAACTGGAGGGTTGTAATTACACATCCATCATTTGGTGACTCATCTCCACCAACAAAGTTTCTTTGAAACATTTCCTCAGAGTCCTGCACACATTCTCCAGTCTTGATATTTGCTTTCTCTTTCATTTCTTTCACTACTCCATCATCTCCTTCTCTCTCTCTCTCTCCATCTGCCTCCCTGTTTCTCCTGGCCACTTCTGCACCTGGAATGGAAACAGGAAGTGCTTCTCCAAAATGGTTTCCACTCACTTCACTAATGAGTAAGGGAAGTTCCCTGGCACCCTGGTCAAATTTTCCTGAGCAATATAAATAACACCTTGGATCTCCCCTGAAAATTGTCACTAGCCTAGTGGGACTAACCAAGCCAACAAAGGATAAATAAAGAAATAAATGTAAGTTGTCCATTCCCCTGCTGCCCTCCCCTATGAGCCGTGCTATACCCAATGAGCCATCTTTTGATTTATAATTACTCCATGGCCATTATCATTTGCCTGGGTGGACAGACAATTCCTGTGTACCTACCTACTCAGTGTATATAGGCTATATTTAGTTGTAAAGATTTAGAGAGCCCCATGTTCTTAATAATAATAATATTGCTTACCCAGTCTCTGTCCTCCTCCTCCTCCTCTGGTATGACTCTGGGACTCCAGTAGTAGGAACATTTTGTCTCTTCAACCTGTTCTCCAGATCATCCACGTTTTCCTGAAAGGTTCACAAGTCTTGTTCATTTCAAGAAACACCTTCTGAGTAAAAAAGGAAGTCAATTAAAATGAATTACTATTCCCATTTCTAATAAATTTGGTGAGATGATAGCAATGTATCCTTGTCAGAGATAACAGCGATCAGAACCGGATCATGGTCAAATGGGGCCCTAGTCAGGTAATAGATTGGGGCCCCCACAGCAGCTCGTCCTCCACCAACACCCTACCTCCACCCACCACAGCAGCCTCCTCCCCACCCATTCCTGTATTCCGTTACTTGGCTACTTCTTCCCAGTTACCATAAACACTGTTCAAACCTGTCAGTGTGCATACTGTTTTCTTATTTACTTCTACAATGGTTATAAATATTGAAATAAAACAGCACAAACACTGACAGCCATTTGCTAAACAAACAAAACAGCCTCATAATGAAAACAGACAACATGAGCAGTAAACTTCTAGGCCCTTGAAACTCACATTCATTGAAACAGTATTAAAACCCATATTCAAAGAAAATGCATCTGGCCAGTGGAAGATTAAGTTTACCTTTGGGCTATTTTAAAACCATAGGCTCCTTGCACACATTTTTAGGGACATACATACATGTATGTGCTCTTTGATTCACCTTCCTAATTGTATTAAATTCTATTCCTTGTATAATACAGCACCACTTGTTAGAATGTGTATTAAATGTGGAGTTTTGAACATTCTTCTAGTAAGCAATGAAACAAAATGTATGAACCATAATGACAAAACTACCCATTTCAGAAAATTTCAACCATAAAAGGCCACTCAAACATCTGTCATTACAATCCACCAATATCAGTCAATAAGCACAATCTCTGCAGAAGTAAAAGTCATCTGAATAATTCCACATTAAAGAGGTCTATAACCAATGAAGAGGCTACTGGCAAACAACTTTACATTTCAGTATTTCATCTACACATTCAGTGCCTGTCACCCTTGAAGGATTAATTGCCTATGTTACATTAAAAAAAATATAGTGAACGGTGTGGTGGTGCTGCGGTAACGTTGTCGCCTCACAGTAAGACGCTGTCCGGTTCAATTCACAGCTAGAGCGTCTTCTGCATGGAGGCATGCGTGAATGGGCGTACCTTCGTTGAAGGTTGTGCATCAGGGCTGGTAACTTGGCATGTAAAAATCAACTACCAATCATTAGCGGACCGGAGTTCCGCTGTGGCGACCCCTAACCGGGAAAAGACGAAAGACACAAACAAATAGTGAACGGTAATATTGCAATAGAGAATGACTGGCAAACCGATAACAGGTTCATAGCTACTACGCATCTCATACAAAGGAGCACACTCAGGAGTTCAAAACCCCTAACCCCCCCCCACTTAAAATGCACCATATAATCAGCAATCAATAGGGCGCTGCAATATCAGCTCTCCATCTACATGGTGTGGGAGTAGAATCCATAGCCTTCTGCACCAAAGGCACTCATGCTGCTAACACTGCTTTCAAATTCTACAACCCAAACCTTGACTACCATTTGATTAAAAAAAAAAAAAAAAAACAGTTGCATATTGAAAATAGACTTATCATGAGCAATGGTAAACTTATCTTCCATTGAAGCTCACAATTTCATAAAAATGCACCGAAACACATAATCCCTTGAAAATGCACTGAAGCTCCTAATTCCCTCAATATGTACTGAAACTCAAACTCACAATTCAAGCAGCAGTCTGGTAGCTGGTGTAGAGGATACAGGCTCATCTCCACTGAAGCTCACAGTTCCTTTAGCACTCTGGTGGTTGGTGTAGAGGATTCAGGTTCTTGTCTCCTGTAACCAAGTTACAGGGTCAAGCCTGATCAAGTTAATGGACTAACCTATCCTCATCCCTAACTAGGGGATTACATACCTCTCTACCACTTGGTACAAGAAATCCAGACAAAGCCTAAAATAATGGCAATACAATGGCCCAGAAATAGATACTGATTTTAAATATTGCTGTTTTTAACTTAGAAAGTTGCTAGAATAACAGTATTGGTGTTTGCATGCATTTTCTGAAGGATATGAAGTGTGAAACTTAGATATATGTCATTATTTAGTGACTTTAGTCCTCTATGATTTGCCAGAAAACCACAAATTGTATGAGAAACAGATCAAAACTATAAGGCTAAATCTGGACAGTTGAGAGATATGTTACACACACACACACACACACACACACACACACACACACACACACACACACACACACACAAACACACCTACCTTCTCTCTGCTCTCACATAGCAACAGTTACACCTACTTTCTCAGTTAGCAACACCCATACCTGCTCTCTATCATACAGGAACGACTGGCTAGTTTCAATTACACACACACACACAGACACACACACACACACACACACACACACACACACACACACACACACACACACACACACACACACACACACATACACACCTTCTCTCTCATGTAGCAACCCACATACTTTATCTCTCATATGAACAGAAAGGCTAGTTTAAATTACATAAACACACACACTTTCTCTCTCATACAGAAATGAATGGAACAACTAGATTACATTACATACATGCACATACACATACATATGTACACACACACACAAACACCACATGTGCACATGCACACCACACGTATACACACACACACACACACACACACACACACACACACACACACACACACACACACACCTATCTTTTTTCTGCTCTCACACTGCAAAAGTTATACCTACTTTTTCAATTAGCAGCACCCATACCATCTCTCCATCAGTTAGCAATGAATGGCTAGTTTAAATCACACACATACACACACACACACACACACACACACACACACACACACACACACACACACACACACACACACACAAACACACCTACCTTCTCTCTGCTCTCACATAGCAACAGTTACACCTACTTTCTCAGTTAGCAACACCCATACCTGCTCTCTATCATACAGCAATGACTGGCTAGTTTCAATTACACACACATACACACACACACACACACACACACACACACACACACACACACACACACACACACACACGCACGCACACACATGCACGCACACATATACACACCTTCTCTCTCATGTAGCAACCCACATACTTTATCTCTCATATGAACAGAAAGGCTAGTTTAAATTACATAAACACACACACTTTCTCTCTCATACAGAAATGAATGGAACAACTAGATTACATTACATACATGCACATACACATACATATGTACACACACACACACACACACACACACACACACACACACACACACACACTTCATTTCTTTGTGAATGGAGCACCTAGCTTAAATTCTGCGCGCAAGTGGAATGTGTTTACATTCATGTTATCGTGCGTGCACGCGATATACGCATGGTCCTCTTTAAAGGAGAAGACTCTGCCACCACAGTATTAAGAAGTACTTTTTTAATATTATTAATATAATTATTAATTAACTAAAATCTTAATGTTGAAGCCATGGTAGGCAACTGCCTATGTTGCCTAGTGTCAGATCCGGCTCTGACAGCACTGCTAAGAAAGCTGGTAGAGCATAATGCAGTATAGTACTAGTCAGCAGATCAAAAGAAAATGTGTGAGTTATTAAAGAGGCTGGTAACCAATGCACCACCATTAAGTGCTATGCTGTTACAGTACCCACCAACATACAAGATGATATCTGTCAGCAATGGTTAGAAGTAACCTTTCTACAGGCAGGTAGACCAGTTATTTATACATCCACGGCATTAACAGATACACAAAACAAAATATGCTCTGACAGAAGTAGTTAGCGCAGAGGCTATGAACTGCTAAAAAGCTATCTCCTGTGGTCCTGTGGTCCAGGGTTTTATTCACTCAGCCTCCATTTGCGTACCATGTGACCTTGAGTAAGTCACGTAAACAGACAGTGTCCTGGGAAAATTTGGAAATAGGGCTAGGATTCTCAAAGGTCTCCTGGACTGCATGCTTAGTAATAAGAGGCTTAGCTGGCTCATTTGGGGCATGCTGCTTGCCAACATAATGACTCTTGATGCTAGACTGAGAGCAAAACCCATAAAAAGGTCCATTCTCTGATCTTGTCCTCCTCCTTCCCCCATAAGGAGGAGTACCAGGTCCTAATGACCCCACTCTACTGCCTGCTCCCACATATGTGTTAGGAGGAAAAACGTTGAAAAAAAATAACAGATCTGCCAATCATGCCCCCTCTTCCAACACCTTGTGCTTTGTGGGGTTTGCCTCCTTTATTTAACCCACCCTAGCTTCTGCTAGTTAGTACTTATAAAACTAAATACTTGCAGTAGTTTTTGGCTGTCCAGAGTTCCATGGTTATGTGTCTGGAAAGTAAATTGCTATATAGTCTGACCACAGGCCACTAAGAGTTCCTTAGGCAAGGTGCCTGCACAGCTACAAAGAATATAATTTGAATAATAGAGGTATGATCTTCAGGCGTAGTATAAGCCAGGAAGGCAGGTGCCCTTAGTAGAGCATAGGTCAAAGAATGTAAAGACAATCTGTGGAAGGAGGATGTGTTGGGTCTATATTAGTTAGTAGTTGGGTGAGTTCGATTTAGTCAAATGTTGGTCCGTTGTGCTGCGGGGCAAGTATTTCCTTGCCCTTGGTAAATTCAGAAAATTGCTGAATAGGGATCAATGATTAGGTATTCGCTGAAAAAATACTTTCAGCAAACTAATAGAGACCCTGATGTGTTATATGTTGTTACACAGCTGCAGTTGACTGCTGAGTGCCTTCAAACAAGCTGTTAGCAGAGATAACCAAGAGATGCACCTTCTATGAGATGCCATCATGACAGGATAGATAATCTGATGTAAGTACATTTTTTGCTCAAGCCATAGTTTGCATTCAGATATAAACTGTCATGCATTCAAGGACTTCGATTCAGTGTTAGCAAGGTGATTATACTTAATCAACTGTGAAAACAAATGTAACTAAAAACTTCATTAATCTCATGTGGATAGGCCAAATCCAAGGAAGAGCTACAGATTTCATGTACTGAAATAATAATGTTCGTGCAAGTCAAGCTGATGGTATAACACTGTAGACTATGTGGAATGTTTGGGAATCAAAACCTAAAGGAGGCATTAATTTCAGATGAAATTCCTTACTTGCCACAACTGAAGATACGTGCTGATCTCTTTCAGCATAACAACCACAGCTTCTTGTTTTGGGTCAGCTACTACTCAAAATATCTAAAACAGGTTCAAATGAAAGTCACTGCAGCGCTTTCAGTGAATATTCTAATGAAATCAATCTTTGCTAGAAATGGTATAACAGAACAGGTAATATCTACATCGGTCTGCATTTCACTTGCCAATAATTTAATCTGCCAAAAAATGGGAATGTGAATATGTTACTTGCAGTTCCAAATGCCCAAAATTGAAAGGCCTAATTAAGAGAATGATACAAAACGATCAAAACTGTTTTAAGGAAATGTGATTACTCTAATCAGTGGGGGCTTTCATCAGTGCAACTATTGATGGGAAGAACTCTTGAATCCAAGCTTCTTGTATAATTTTTACTACTAATACCAGAAAGCAGACAACCAGCACTGAGACTACTATACAGAAGGTGGCTGAAACATAATAATAAGGCAGCCAAAAAAATTTTTAGCTTTAAAAGAAGGGAAGAGGATGAAGAAGATGGTGATTTTCTATCAAAAACTGTGGCATAATTTGCAGTTACAAGCCACTATAGTTTCACATCGGGTCTATATCACATCTTCAAATCACTATTAAGCAAACTCCTCTTTGTCAGATGCCATCAAACTAAAGTTTTCAGCGAAAAGTTTCCTGGGGCAAACAATGGTTGGCCATCATCTGAAATTTGTTCTTTTCTTCACTGTATTGCAATCTCAGAGTTAGTATATTTAGTTAGGGGGTGTGGGGGGGCACATCCCCCCACATTGGGGTGTGTGGGAGCATAGCCCCCCACCTGCATAGGAGTTAAGTTTTTTTTATTTTTTTTTTCATGGTTGCTAGGGTGGACTACTGTCAGTTTGTCCTAGGAAAGTTTTTGCTGAAAACAGTTCAGTGATTAGTTTGTTCTTTGAATAGGTGTTTGATGAAGAGGCATTTGCT
The DNA here is from genome assembly GCF_019279795.1 of Protopterus annectens. NCBI lineage: Eukaryota > Metazoa > Chordata > Ceratodontiformes > Protopteridae > Protopterus > Protopterus annectens. The sequence goes on along the minus strand of NC_056734.1, from coordinate 835,247,613 downwards.
TAATAGTGATTCGAAGACTTGATATAGACCCGTTCCACACCATACCCAATGGAAGTCATATATCAGTAACGAGTGGTGTGCCTCAGGGCTCTGTCCTGGGGCCTCTCCTGTTTGGCATATACTTCTCAGAAGTACAGGCAAGCACGGAAGGGCTGTGGCTGACTAAGTTTGTGGACAACTGCAAACTGGGTGCTATAATAGAGTCTCCGGCCGACATGGAGATCCTCCAGAAGGGCCTAAATGAGACTGATGCATGGTGTCAAAGCCATGGTCTCAAGCTAAATGCAAAAAAATGCGTAGTAATCCCCTTTGGAAAAAAACAGAGTACCCGCAAACTACAACATAGGAGGTAATCCCCTGAAATCTGAAGAAGAATGAGGGATCTTGGGACCAAGTAGATAGTCAGCTTTCCTTTGATAACCATGTTGCCAAAGTGGTTAGAAAATCCTTCTATGTGACCCATCTAATCACGTAAGGGTTCGCATCAAGATCTAAGGATGTAATGGTGCCCCTCTACTCTTCCCTCATCAGACCCATTATTGAGTACAATGCACCAATTGGAATTTACCTGGCTAGACATCTCCAGCAGCTGGAGAGACCACAAAGGTACCCAACCAAGAGGATTACTGGCCTCAAACAGTTGCCCTATGCAGCACGATTGAAAAAGCTAAGACTGTTCTCTGTTGCATACTGCTTTCTCAGAGGCGATCTCTGTCTAACGTACAGAGCCATGTCCATCCCAGAATTGTTGAACATGCTCCATCTTAGCAAAACCAAATCTACTCGAGCTACACGCTCTAGGGATATAAACCTTAACACAACAATGAATAGAACATGCTGGAGGGATAGATTCCCTTCGCAGAGACTTCCCTTACTATGGAACAGGGTCCCGATCAACATAAGACAGAGCCCCTCACTATCACTCTTCAAGAGGAACCTTGATGAGTGGATGGGTAACAGAAAGTTCACACCGGGGATCACACCAACAGCACTACTAGATAGGGGCCAAGGGTACTAGCTGCTAGTACAAGGGTCTAGGGAACTACTAAAGGGGAGGTAAATACCACACAACGTGGCTGGGCTAATATATGCCTTTGGGCAGATAGCCCAGTACCAACCTATGAACCTATGAACCTATCATCCAAGAAAGTAGAGCTGTAAAAAAACTCTTGCAAAACTCTGAACGGCTCTAGCGATGGCCATACAAGCTCTATGCTACAGTTAAGCTATTACACATTAATTTAAGCAGCCATGTTATCAACTGTGCCACCAGAAATTAATATTTCTCCAACAGCACTACTAGATAGGGGCCAAGGGTACTAGCTGCTAGTACAAGGGTCTAGGGAACTACTAAAGGGGAGGTAAATACCACACAACGTGGCTGGGCTAATATATGCCTTTGGGCAGATAGCCCAGTACCAACCTATGAATCTATGAACCTATCATCCAAGAAAGTAGAGCTGTAAAAAAACTCTTGCAAAACTCTGAACGGCTCTAGCGATGGCCATACAAGCTCTATGCTACAGTTAAGCTATTACACATTAATTTAAGCAGCCATGTTATCAACTGTGCCACCAGAAATTAATAGCAGCACTGATCATTGCTCTTCAGCACTGCAGATCGTACCCCTGACAGTTTGCACCCAGAGTAGACACCCCCTTTGCCCCACCGTAATTACAGTATAATGCAAATGTACAGCTTAAATCATGAACAGTTGTCAAAATTCTCAGAAGATTCCAAAGAAGTTGCTAACTAGTCCTAATCAGGATTGCTATGGGTTATAGTAGAGTCTTCTCCTGAACCAGTGAATTAAACTACGCCTTTCTTAGACCAGTCTGAAGACTGTGATGGAGCTACCTTAATCTGTTGACATTTAAGCTAATACTTTGAGAGGCAGTGGTCAGAAGCAGAGCAATTCAAATATATGTTTTGAAAGTTACCACTATACATGATTTGGTAGTCTGATAACAAAACCAGTCAGCTATCAGGTTTGTTCATAGCTCATAATAGGGTTCAGTGTTTTAGTATTTATGTATTAGGCTTATAACTCACTATTTATAGTCATAGTATGCAGGCTTACATTATTTAGTTCATTATTTTGTGTGTGTGTGTGTGTGTGTGTGTGTGTGTGTGTGTGTGTGTGTGTGTGTGTATATATATATATATATATATATATATATAGAGAGAGAGAGGGGGGGGGGGATTTGTGTATTTATAGTAAAAGGTGAAGCATCACATAATAGGTATTTAAGTAGTATTTCTTTAGTATTAGATGTAGTCTTTGGTGTAAACCATGTTAATAGGGCTTGCTGCATAGTTTGAAGTGAAGACTAATGTAGGGTTGCCACCTTTTCAAATGCCCAAAGTGGGATATTTTTGTTACAAACGTCAGATTTTGCAGGGCAAAACATACCGTGGCCAGTACAAGGGACAGAACTTCCGTTTTTTGCCTAAATAAAAGCTTATTCGTGTAGCATTTTAGTTCCTTATTTTGTTTTTTTTATAACATTTAGGTGTTTCAGATACAGAATAACTGTTTTATGCAACTATTACATAAAATATAGAAAATATAGAAAATAATTTTGTCCTAAAATCTCAGGACATTTGCCATTTTTTCAATTTTTTTGCAGGACACAACTGCCCAAAGAGGGACTGTCCCTCGCAAAGTGGGACAGGTGGTAACCCTAGACTAATGGTGAAAATATATCTTGTGTGCTTGTGTATTTTGTGCCTCCATGTTGCTGTCCTGAACTGTTAACTTTTAAGTAGTTTCTTTATTCAGATCTAACAGGTGTAACAAGGAAAATCAGGAGAGTTCAAGAACTAGAATCAATAGGGACAGCAAGTTTGAGCAGAACAGATGGAACTACACAGAACAGTCAGGTGGCATACTGCAGAGGTTAATACAACTGCAATATTTCTTACTAGACTTTCTGATGCAGATTCCTGTCGAATGGCAAAAAGGTGCACTTTCTAGTTTCTAATTTGCCATCAGATTTAAATGGAGTTTTTCAAGCATCTTGTGTACTATAACCACAAGGTGGCGCTACAGATATGGCAATATTGCACTCTCTCTCTCTCTCTCTCTCTCTCTCTCGCTCTCTCTCTCTTGTGCTTGAATCTCGCTCTCTCTCTCTCTCTCTTATACTTTAATTTCCCTAGCCATATGGATGTTCTGTTCTGCACCCCATGCTATTAAGCGGCCTGAACTTCACTTGTACAGTAACAACAGCAGTAGCGGCTTTTGCTAGAAGCAAGGCTGGTTTGTTTCTTTGTTAACAGATTAGGTGGATTGATCCTTGTAGACATTTTTTCACTGCAGCCTACAACTCGGCCAATAAAGCATGAAACTAATGACATTTAAAGATGCTAACCAAAACATTCAAAATGAAACAAGTCAAGCTGCCCAGAAAAAAAACACATGTAAAGCATGTAACAAATACGGCTCAATATAAACACTGTACCACTGCAACACAACAAAGTGGTAAGGGACTCTGCTTCCCTGTCATATAACTTTAAGACAAGTGTTGAGTGCAGACCTCTGAAATGTCTCTATTTTGGAGGAACGTTCTTACTTTCAGGACTGATTTACCCTTGCAAAGAACATGAAGTATGTCCCTACTTTCATGCTTCATTTACCCCTTAACAGAATGTTCTGAATCCCCCTCATCACATGATTTTTTTGAAGCTGTCTAGTACTTAACTTGACCAACATACTAATGACAGTTCTTTAAAGAAAGAGGACACACATCTTACATGTTTTTTCTGAAGCAAAAATAAATGACCTTGTGTGTTAGAATTTTGAAATACAGTTCATTAAAGTCTACAGTTTTTACATTGTTTCTTTGATAATGTGCTTATATTTATCCATAATTTTGTCATTTGCTGTTTTTAAATGTTTTTCTGTGTAGTATCCCCCATTCCTACAGGAAGCAGGAAGTTATATACTATTTGATATTTAAATGATATGCTAATTAGATGTCCCAATTTTTTTAGCTACTTTTCAAGGACTGTTGCTCCCTGTTTTCATTTTCTGCAGGTGGAGAAGTTTGACTGTATGTGCGGTATAATAACAGAAAAATAATAGGCTGCTAAGCAAACTAACTAAAAGGTTATGTAGGGAAAGTATTTTGTGATAAGGAATCCCAGAAAGCAAGCATGAAAACGTGAACACGAAGGTTAAAATATTATGAAGATTCAGGTGGGTTTCTCAGGTGGCAAAGGAGATTGTCCCAAAGGTTTAGGAACTTTGCTGGAGACAATTTTCTTGAAGCCTAGTTTTCAGCTGCTTCACAGAATTATGTAGACCAAAGCTGCAGCTGGTGACTGTGAGACACAGTGGAGCCATTTGTATTTGCTAGAAGATTTAGGTGTCTATGAGGCACAGGCAGCTGCACATGGCAACAGTTATGCCTTCATGATATCCTTGACTAGAAGACTGACAGTATAGTAAAGTGCAAAACATAGGTCTGTAGAATATAGTCTGTAAGAAGAAGGGTCAGAATGGAAGCAGTAGCTATATGTGTGTCCATAAAGCTATGATATAATCATAAGATCTTATTTCTGTGTGATGTTTCAGCTAAAACTTTACTCAGTAATCTCCCTTACTGAATGAAACAACTGCCTCCTTATTCTCCAGGCTCGGTAAGGGCCCATCTCTGTAGAGGTCTTTGAGCACCAGTCAATATAATGAACCTCAGGTGAATTTCAGGTATGGTACAAAACATGGAAAAGCCGAATAACTACCTCAATTTCTCAGTGGCCACAGCATCTGCCAAACACAGGCTGACCCCTTATGGGAAGGGCTCTAAGCTTCTGGTAATCCTGGTTAGCCCTTCAGTGGTCACTGGGTACAGATCCATTTATGAAAGTCTCATTTTTAAAGCCAAAACCCTTCTAGAGTGCTATGGAATTAATATGTCCTGTTTGTCTCCAATCTATCACTTTTAAAATGATGGGAAGTCCAGTAATCTTCAGGCTACTTTCTCATGTAATACTGCATACAGATTTAAATATGTTTACACTTTGCAATCCCTGATGACCATTTTTTTCCTGGCAAGATAACATGTTTACATTTCACTGGGCCTTGACTTCTCCAGGGAGGCAAGCTGTATCTGAGACTATAGCAGCCAACTTCTTTCTCAGTTCAGTGTCCGCTAACTCTGCAGCCTCAGGCCTGGCACGTTTGAATGCTCAGTTATAACTCACAAACAGTTCCCATCAGCTTTTATCACCTGGTATGTACTTCCCTGCTATTTCCCTTAAATCCCTAATTAAGCTAATTTTTTAAACTATTCTAAGGAACCAGGTCATTACATTTGCCTGAATTACTAGCATGTGCCTTTGAGTCTAGTTTAGGGTACTTTATGAAATTTTTCATTAATCCAAATTGGGGACCAAACTGTTCTCTGGCAAGAATGATTAAGTAAGGACATCTTCATCATCAGTGACATATGCACACCAGGCACAGATTTCACTGACTCCATTAATTGATTAATGAATCACTTTCACTTTCATGCTCAGAATCACTAGAAATGTATCTAAATGCAGTACACACAGGTCAGAGATAACGTGAATCATTATGCCACGGGGGGGGGGGGGTGTAAAATGTCTGTGGTGAATGTTTCTCTTCCTACTCCCCACAACTTTAGGTGGGATCCCACTTGACTGTTTATTTTGTCTATTTTCAGATTTTAAAACAGGTTTGCTATATAATGAATAGTTCTTCTGTACCTTGAAAAACTGTTGCTCAGTGGTTAAGATTTCTGCCTCAAATCTCCAGGATCTAGGATTCAGTCCTCATCTCCAAACCCAGTCACTGTATCTGGAGTTGTCAGATTCTCCCTGTATTTGAGTGGGGTCCCTGTGGCTCCTTTACTTTCTTCTCACTTCACAAAATCATACTGGATGATTGACTACTCCAGCGTCTCCTTGAGTCAGGGATGAAAAAGACCCATGATGACCAGCTGATTTAACTAGATACATTAATAAATTAAAAAAAAGGACGCAGAAGATTGATGTGGTATTGCAAAAATGAGTTGAGAAGCATCCTCTTCAAAGTGGTGGAAATACTATTCAGTCAGTATTACCACCACTAACTCACTCTGATCACTGGTTTCTTAATTAGATTAAGTACATTATCCAGTAACAGCATTCTACCCTATAAATTAATTTAAATAAAAGTTACAAAAATATGAAGTCATGCCACTGAATTAAATATGTGTGGTCTGGAGCTACACCCTCATAGGCTGCTTCAATTTGGCATATGTTTCATGGGTGGGATTTCCTTTTCTGAAGAACTTTTCTGTAGGGGAGGCCCATGTGATAGATGTAAATTACTCTTAAGGACATGCCAGTGTTTCAGCTTCGTGGCTTCTGAATCTTACAAGAGGTTTAAAACATTATACACTGAAGACTAGTTGTGCTGCGCAGTTCTTGTAGGTTGTACTAAATGGCTTGTCTGTGTGACACTTTTTTCTATTTAGTTTGGAGGTTATTTGGGATATTTTGCAGTCACCTTAATGTTATGTGCATCAGGCGTGTTTTAAAATTCTGTTTCCAAAGTACGATGAAATAATCTACTTATATTGTACTGACAAGCTCAGAAAAAGGTCAAAACATGGCAAGTCTACAGCTAGTGGGGGTTGGCTTTATTGACTAGAGTGCACCAGTAAAACTTTAAAAGTAAAAAGTCATGGGCATTTGGAAGCCATGTAACTGTAACACTGTTCTTAAGGGGTCATTTGCATATACCCTGTGGGAGTCCACAATGGGCGGTTTACAGTATTACACAGTGAAGACACCAGCTTTGCTAGGTCTTTCTTGTGGTTTTTATTAAATGGCTTGACTGTGAGACCCTTTTACCCTTTGGTTTGGAAATTAGTTTGGATATTTTGCAGTCACCCTAATGTTATAGACATCAGGCTTGTTTTTAAACTTTGTGTTTCTAAAGTTGTTTGTCTTTTCGGCTTTTCCAGGTTAGGGGTCACCACAGTGGAACTCTGGTCGGCTAATGATTGGCAGTAGATTTTTATGGTGCTGATTTGCCAGCCCGACGCCCAACCTTGAGCGAATGCACGCCCATTCACGCATGTCTTTCGGAGGCCACTCAACCGCGGGGAGGACATGCAGACTCCACACAGAAGGCACTCCAGCCGAGAATCGAACAGGAGAACCTCTTGCTGTGAGGCAACAACTCTACCGCTGTACCAAGTGTGGCCAAAAAATACACTTATGCAGTATTATCACGCTAAGAAACAGAGTGAAACATCACATCTTTATAGCTATTGGGGGTTTGCTTTATTGACCTGAATGCACAAGTAAAACTTGAAAAAAGTTTAAGTAAAAAGTCAAAGGCATTCAAATGCCATGTAATTGAAACACTGTTCTTAAGGGATAATTTACATATATCCCATGGGCATCCACTACAGGGGGTTTAAAATATACACTAAAGACTACAGCTTTCCTGGGTCTTTCTTGGAGTTTTTACTAAACGGTTTGCCTGTGTGACCTTTATTACCCTACGGTATGGATTTTATTAGAAAACAAATAGCTAAATGAGTGACTACACTTAAAAGACTTCATTTATTCTAGTAATATCTCATGATATAATGCATCATTACAAAAATAGTACAGTGCAATGTAACATAGTATACCATGACTTTACATCATATAGAATAACATAACGTAAAACAGTGTATAACATAACAAAACCACATACCTAAAGCACCCCAGCCCAGAAAATGAATTATTGTGTCACTGGATCTTTCCTGTTTACCATTTCAAAATAAATAAGAGAATACTACCCTGGCTGTAAAAAATGTTCAGACTGATAATGAAGACATTTCAGAATAAATCTCATTCATTTTGGGACATTATATCATGCTTAAAATAAAAACATGTATTATTTCTTTATGAATAAAAAGGAAAGTAAAATGAAAATGCATTAATGAAGTTGCGGGAGCTTTTTGTCTGGAGCTGACAGGTTATTAAGCTGTCTGAAATAGTGGTCATCCTGAGCTAAATGGCTAAACATAAAATTCTGCCTTTCCTAATATGGTTCAAAGAAATATTTCAGTAACATGATAGCAATGGATGAGAATCTTTTATTTATCGTGGTCCTTAAATGTCACTGCAGTGATGAATTGCAATGAATCCCTAATTGCCTAGGAAGCACTGGAAAATTAATGTTCAGGTTCAGATTCATTCCCCTTTCTTTACTGCGTAGTAGGTTTTTCATGACACTTCTCCTTATATGTATAATGAGAAAGTTGTGTGAAAGCAAGATTCACATTCCCATGACATCATCATCATCTTTTGTTGCACCTGTCTGTGCAATGTCACAAATACACATTTCTAACCTCACAGTTGTTTTTAAACAAATGCATTTTAATGAAGTAATAGGTTTAATAGTTCATCTTAAAGGGCTAAAGAGCTATATTAATATAAATAACCAAAGTCATATGGAAACTTCTAGAACTACAGAAATATAAACAGTAAGGAGTCTTCATACACAAAGAGGACAGAGTGGGTGCAGATGAGCAGGGCATGTGCGCAAAAGCTGTGTTTTACGTATCTGTGTCATTCACAAAGAAATGCACAGCAGATTAGATTACTTGAAGTATACCTTTTGTGTGAATCATGACAAACTGGGAGTAGAATAAGACATGCCTAACTTCTTAAGGATGCAACCAACAACACAGTTTGCTTTGTGCTTCATTTCCATGCCCCTCAGTAAAGTGATCTTAAATGAAAACCACACTGAGCATGTACCAGACAGGTTTTTGTGGCTGGCAAAGGGGATAGGGAAACAGCTGCAAAGGTCTTACTTCCCTTGAGGACATAAGTCGCAAGATTAATGCATTAAATGATCAACAGTATGTCTGCTTTGTTATATACCCTTCTCCTGTGATATAGGATACTTCAGTAATCCTTTCAGACAACTGCCGAGAAATCAAGCTGGAACATGATAAGCAGTTCATAAAGGGAGTTGTGCAGATGTGTGTAATGAAAGATTCTGGTATAACTGATACCTGAAGTTCTCATTCTAAGTACCCATGCCTTGCCTGCTGGGAACCCAGGTCTTGTGCAATGTAGATCAATGCTACCACAGCCTCTGCTACTATTGCTTGTGTGCATGATATTATGGGAAGGGAAGGGACTTCTTACGCTCTTTTATGTTCAGGCATATCACCTTATACTTTGCTATGTCTGATGTTCCCACCGTCTGCCACAGACAAGATGGACAACCACAGTGCACTATTATTATACACACACACACACACAGAAATGCACAAACATACGAAGATGTACACATACATACACAAAAACATATATGCATACACCCACATACACGCACGCACACATATGCAGACCCATACAAATGCACATATTTGTGGAGATATGTGAGACATATACAGTAGTTATGAAACATACCATGTGAAATAAGGGTATGCATTTCTGAATAGTGTTACATTTGTACAATGTATTCAGAACAGCCATATCCCAAAGAAGACATGATTTTGTCTCCGGCATGCTATGACAGCATGCCTTCCAGGCAGGAAATAGCTCACAGAAATAACTGTATTGCTGTTCATCATATATTCATATATGGGGTACCACAGATATTTATAGTAAGTTTGGTGCACAAAAGGGCTGGAGGAGTTGTGGAGAACCAACCAACTGAAAATCCCCAGGGAAAGCAAGCCATGACAACATAATGAAGCAGTATCAGAAGTAAGCAAATATAAATGGCTGTGCATACACTTCTCACCATGCAAGCACAAAATTGGACAATGTCTTTCATTTGCACCATGACATTACAAAGGGTGACCCTTGCATCTTGGCTAAGTGTTGTTTGTCCATTATTTGTTAACAAGGTAAGTGGACTACTCTACATTGGATACTTTTCATCCACAGTCTGAGCCAAAAACAAAGTTACATGTAAAATAAAGAAAGTTATACATCAACATTTTTAGTATAAGTAATTAGAAAAACAGACAACTAATCTCACATGGTAAACAGTACAAATCTAGGAGTTCGTCATTCAAAGCAGCTACGGGCTATTAATTTAATGCAATACATGATAGGGGAATAAGTAAGGAAATTATTAGACTGCAAAAGACATCTAACACCTTAAAATACATAAAATAACAAGTGAACAGGAATATCATCAGTGCAAAGTCAAACAACTACTGCAGCCAATAAATTACTGAACTGTTTGATAACTGATTCAAAGACAATCTGGATCAGAAATACAGCATTTCTAACAGTTGACTGCAAACAATATGAGCTACAATTGTAATCAAACAAACTGAACATTGTGTATTATATAAACAGAAGTCAGAATCAAGACATATGGTGTTACTGAGAATGAATGATGACATAAAAAGACTGTACCTTTCCACAACTTTGGAATAGATATGGTAGTAACTCAATAGTATCAGCTAGTTGTAGATGTGAGATAGAAACAATCAGTACAAGAATGAGACAAAAATAACAGGGATAACGCAGCAGAGGACATAGATCCCAATGTAAGATCCCAAAGGAAGATGCTGTGCCCTGTAAGAAAAATATGAGTGTTTAGTATAACTAACAGTTCAAGTATTATAAACACCATGCTGTGTGTCAGCTCAGAACTTAAAGGTTATGATGTAGCTTTATTTCCATACAATACAGCAGTGCACTGAAAACACAGTTACCATCAACACTTCTTTAAGAGTTGAGAGCTATATGCATTATGGGTACTAAGCATTCTTAAAGGTACAAGCACATTATCTATACATACATTCGAAAGCTGTACATAGAGTTGCTATAATTACAAAAGAAAAGGCAAATAACAGTAATACAAAGTTCAATAAAAGATCTTCAGCACTTTAACTCAAAGAGATTGTGCTGTAGACGTCACTGACCAGCTTTTACAATGAGAGACGTTTAAGTCAAACAGGCAACACATGGCTAATAGAATAAAGTTAAAAACTCAGAGTGAGTGTTTAGAAAGGGAAGTAATCACTGAGAACATACCTTGCTTTTTGACACAGTTAACAGCCATGACCCTAGTCACAAACTCTTCATCATCACCAAATATATCCCACTGCAAACAAGGACAGACAAGTGGTCAGGTACAGAACACAGCATCAACTGTATTAGAGCGAGCACATCATATATTACTAGAACAAACATTATACCAGATTAATTGACCAGATGACAGTCTTGGCAGTTTGGGAATAGGCATTATGTCAGATTGGGTTACCAAATGCCAGCCTTGAAAGCTTGGGAACAGGCTTTATGTCAGATTAGATGACTAGATGCCAGCCTTGTTAGTTTGGGAATAAGCATTATGACAGATTAGGTGCTCAAATATCAACATTCGCAGTTCAAGATACCATTCATTATCTTAATCCCAAGTCAATATAGCTGTAAGGTCAGCTAAAACCTTTGACTCAGGAAACTTCATAGAAGTACTAGCCGACAGTGACAAAACTCATGTCTTAACTCTAGCACTGATGACATATTACTTTACTTTAGCAATACTTTCCTGAATATACAGTATTCTAGACACCTCTAGCAAGTATCAGAATCAAAACTCTTATTCTTAAGCACCTTGCTGGATATAACGCTAACAATAACTCAACATTACAAATGGCACATTTCCACTCAGTCTTTCTAAGAGTCTATAAACCATAGAACAATGAGTAACTTAAAATGATAAACACATGGACTGGACTTAACTACAGCCCACTGCCCTACATTTCTCCACCCCCACAAAAATAAATAAATAAAATAGAATAAAATCTGGCAAGTTATAGCTGCTTGAAATCTCCATCTACCATCCCAAGACCCAAGAAACAGTGGCTCAGATAATGATACAGTGGAAGAATTTATTGATTTTTTTGACAAAGTAAATATAAACATTGTCAGTTGATTCTACAGATCTAATCAGTCCTGACCTCTCCTTTGAGGTACCAACTGACTACATGGGCAGGGGTTAAGGAAAGTACATAGCAAAAATGTATTGTTATTTACATATGAACTGTGAGTTTTATGATCACCATCCATTTTTTATACATTTCAAAATGAGAAAATCCATATGGTGGATTTTAAATGATTATACTGTCTGACTACAGAGATTTAACTTTACAGATAATCTCAGAAAAGGTACAGCAAAACATTAAGAGGCTGTAAGGTTTTCCCAAAGTATTTAATATGAAATATTTGTAAAGGGCTTTAAGCATTATATTTAGAGCATAGTGACCTATACAGGAAGAATATGATACTGTACTCTGTCGGTGTAGTCGTTTTTAAAGGGAATATTGCAGCTCATGAATGAGAATGCATGCTCGTATTATTCCTATCACGGTGGGTTATGATCAAGTGTCCAGTCATAACCAAAATGGTATATATTTGAGATGTGGATATAGAAAAATTCACCTCTAGAATGGAGCAAAACAAAGTAAATGCATGACCATATCCATTAATAGCTTAATAACTTGAGTGTATCAAGTTTGCCAGCAAACACAGGCATATGGGCATACTTTGGTATTAGAAACCAACAACCTTATTCATCTATTGGTAATCTTAATTTTAATTTACTCATTTGGTAACTGGATAAATGACATTGCTAAAAACCTAGAAGTCACAAAAAGGCATCTATGCACCACTACTGATCCTGCAATAAAATATTTTGGTATTGGTTTACTTGCTTCATGAGTGCATTTGTCCTTGGTTAATTACCAGTGCAGCACTGAGTTCTGTGTTCTAAGTGACATTGCTAACTGCTTTCACTGATAGCCCACTCATGCCTCAAGAGCAAGAGTAATTAATTAATTAATTTATTTATTAACTTTACCTTTGTTAATGAGGTAGGTAGGCTGGCCCATGAATCCTTTTCACCTGCTCGACAGTGACAGTTTACACTGATACATTAGTACAGCAAACAGCATTGTTGTATATACACTGAATATTTAGATTCATTGTTGCATATTCCTTAAGAATACAGTAGAAAGAACTATTGAGCATTAGGTATCATTATTAGAATAACCGTAAGAATACAGTTGAAAGAGGTCTTATAGCTGAAATTATTTTTTGTTGTTGCTACAAATATATTAGAGCTACTTCTGAAACAGGGCTTACAGCTGAAATAAATGATTGCTTATATAGTTAGGTTACATTGTGAAAATATTTATACTCATATCTCTCAACATCTTAGAGCAAGAAATCTGGACAAAGCCTGACATAATGCAGGGACAAAAGCCCCAAAATAGGGACAGATTTTAAATGTTGCACTAAATGACAGGATTTGTCTTAGCATACATTTTTCTGAAGAATATGAGGTCTGAAACTCAAATGCATGTCAATTATTTAGTGGCTTCAGTCCTTAGATCATCCCAATGATTTGTGAAAAAAAACTGAGATTTTATGAGAAACAAACCAAACATATGAGGCAAAAATCTGGACATACTTTGAAAATCTGGACAGTTGAGAGGCATTTATATACGTAATGCAATATTAACACATATCATAGAGGTTATAACAAGATCTGTATAATGTAAAACTTTTAATGATAGAGTATTACAAGCAGACATGCCTCTCATTTATATACTGTATCTAGAGCTATTTCCATAGTTTATCCATTGTCTTGACAACAGATGCATTTGTATTCCTCTTTCAAGTGGTCTATCAATTATTGTTGGAATGTTGGATAGTTCAAAATGCTTCATTTGCACTGAGGGAGGGCATTCCATTCTGTGGGAGTATTTTTGGTGAAGGACTTTCTTCCTGGTGATTTACTGAATGGTGTTTATATATTAGGTACTCTAAGGGAGGAGGTTAAATGTCTTGCATGCAAATATTTCTGTGGATAGAGGAAAGGAGTAACCATAGCTAACCATACCAAATACCAAATATTTCTGCGGATAGAGGAAAGGAGTAACCATAGCTAACCATACCAAATACCAAATATTTCTGTGGATAGAGGAAAGGAGTAACCATAGCTAACCATACCAAATACCAAATATTTCTGTGGATAGAGGAAAGGAGTAACCATAGCTAACTATACCAAATACCAAATATTTCTGTGGATAGAGGAAAGGAGTAACCATAGATAACCATACCAAATACCAAATATTTCTGTGGATAGAGGAAAGGAGTAACCAAATCGAACCATACCAAATACCAAATATTTCTGTGGATAGAGGAAAGGAGTAACCATAGCTAACCATACCAAATACCAAATATTTCTGTGGATAGAGGAAAGGAGTAACCATAGCTAACCATACCAAATACCAAATATTTCTGTGGCTAGAGGAAAGGAGTAACCATAGCTAACCATACCAAATACCAAATATTTCTGTGGATAGAGGAAAGGAGTAACCATAGCTAACCATACCAAATGCCAAATATTTCTGTGGATAGAGGAAAGGAGTAACCATAGCTAACCATACCAAATACCAAATATTTCTGTGGATAGAGGAAAGGAGTAACCATAGCTAACCATACCAAATACCAAATATTTCTGTGGATAGAGGAAAGGAGTAACCATAGCTAACCATACCAAATACCAAATATTTCTGTGGATAGAGGAAAGGAATAACCAAAGCTAACCATACCAAATACCAAATATTTCTGTGGATAGAGGAAAGGAGTAACCATAGCTAACCATACCAAATACCAAATATTTCTGTGGATAGAGGAAAGGAGTAACCATAGCTAACCATACCAAATACCAAATATTTCTGTGGATAGAGGAAAGGAGTAACCATAGCTAACCATACCAAATACCAAATATTTCTGTGGATAGAGGAAAGGACTAACCATAGCTAACCATACCAAATACCAAATATTTCTGTGGATAGAGGAAAGGAGTAACCAAAGCTAACCATACCAAATACCAAATATTTCTGTGGATAGAGGAAAGGAGTAACCATAGCTAACTGTACCAAATGCCAAATATTTCTGTGGATAGAGGAAAGGAGTAACCATAGCTAACCATACCAAATATTTCTGTGGATAGAGGAAAGGTGTAACCAAAGCTAACCATACCAAATACCAAATATTTCTGTGGATAGAGGAAAGGAGTAACCATAGCTGACCATACCAAATACCAAATATTTCTGTGGATAGAGGAAAGGAGTAACCAAAGCTAACCATACCAAATACCAAATATTTCTGTGGATAGAGAAAAGGAGTAACCATAGCTAACCATACCAAATGCCAAATATTTCTGTGAATAGAGGAAAGGAGTAACCATAGCTAACCATACTAAATACCAAATATTTCTGTGGATAGAGGAAAGGGGTAACCATAGCTAACCATACCAAATACCAAATATTTATGTGGATAGAGGAAAGGGGTAACCATAGCTAACCATACCTTACTCTGCCTTTACCATCCAGGCATTGTCATACTTACTGAGACCTGGCTCAAACCAGAAATCCATGATAATGAAAACACAGCACCAGGCTACAATATAATTCGGAGTGACAGATTAGAAAAGAGGGGTGGGGGAGTAGCCATACTTTACAAAGATCACCTCAGCCTACAAAAACTAGACATTACAACCCCAGACCTAGAAAACATTGAACTCACCCTCACTAAACTCAAACTTAACACAAATAAATATATCAATATTATAGGGAGATGTATCCCTCCAGGCAACAATATTCCCATTACAAAAACTCTGCTAGTATGGATATCTAACTCCCTCCCCCAAGAAAACATCCTTTTAGGTAACTTTAACATTGACTGGAACAACTGCTCCAGTCAAAACCCACTCTCCAACATCAATCTACATGGACTAATCCAACGTATAACTTCCCCCACTAGAACAGACAAAAGAACCAAACATCAATCCATACTGGACTGGATACTTGTATCACATCCTTCCCTAATATTCCTAGCAGGGTGTCTACCAGACACCCTCAGTGACCACCAAGCTACATTTCTACTAAGATGTAAAACACCCCAACTGACCCAAGTAACTGTGCGAGAAATTAGGAACAAAAAATATTTTAACCTATCCAACTTTAACAATGACCTAAAAATGTGAAACTGGACCCCCCCCTAAAAAACTTAGACCTCGATGAAGCAGTACTATACTTCAATACAGCCTTCACAAATATACTTAACCATCATGCCCCCCACCCCCGAACCACTAGAATTAAAACCAAACATGCCCCCTGGCTAACTCCAGACACTAAAACATTCTTCAAAAATAGAAGCAAAGCCTGGACAAACTTTTGTAACAGCAAATCCCAATTAGATAAACAAAAATACCTTGAACTATGCAACAAAGTCAAAAAACTTATCAAAACAGACAAAATCTCTTACTACCAAAATATACAGAATAAACATATAAACAACCCAAAAAAGTTCTGAGCAGCAATCAACTCTGTATTACAACCAGGGAAGGCATCCACCCCCACTCCAAAAACATAAAATAACCATGACAATATCCCCACACAGTTCAACAAATTCTTTACAGAAACGATCCAAGCCCTTGCAAATAACCAACCTAGCTCCAACAACCCCACTTCAACAACAACCCCCTCTCTACCAGAAATATTGATCAATGGCCTCAACTTCAACTTCAACCCAGTACCCACCAAGACTATACTAAAACTAGTATTAAAACTCAAAACAACCACCCTAGCCACTGATAAACTACCAACTGAATACCTTCAGCTAGCAACAGGAGCTATAGCTTAGCCTGTCTCCATCCTAATAAACAGATCCATCTCCGAGTGTAAAGTACCCCAGCTATGGGAAATATCTCATATAATTCCACTGCACAAAGGTGGTAGCCCTCTTGAACTCAATAAATATCGCCCTATAGCAATACTACCCCCCTTATCAAAACTTCTTGAAAGAGTCGTACATATGCAATTGATGAAGTACCTCCTAGAAAACAAACTACTATCCACACAGCAGCAGGGCTTTAGACCCTTCCACAGCACCTCCACCGCACTTACCTCATTTACTAATACCATCAATAATCACAGAAACAACGGACTGCTCGTATCGGCTACATTCATAGATTTATCCAAAGCTTTTGACATGGTCAACCATGCAAAGCTCCTTTACTCACTATCCACCCTAAACCTTAGTACCTCTGCAATTTCTTGGTTTAAGAGCTATCTAGATGGCAGGCAGAAAGCTGTAATATGGCAAAACCAAATTTCTCCCTTTTTGCCTGTCTTCCTAGGAGTTCCCCAAGACTCCATCTTGGGTCCATTGCTCTTCACTCTATTTAAAAATCAACTCCCAGCCAACATTCCTAAAGCCTCAATAGTGCACTATGCTGATGATATCACCATAATATGCACAGCCAAGTCCCTAGACGTCCTCCTCTCCCAAACACAAAAATGCTTTTCCCCTAGCCAAAACTTGGATCACCAATCAAAACCTCATTCTTAACCCAGCTAAAAGAAAACTACTCCTCTTTAGCTCCCACAGATCTATACACTCCTCAGATAGCTTCAAAATCTCCTCAAGTAACAATACCACCATTACCCCCTACCAATCACACCAAACTGCTAGGCATGGAAATTGACAGTCACCTTAGATTTGATGTACACATTCCCCTAACCATAAAAAAAAGTTCATAAAAAACTTGGTACACTCTATCGAAACAAACAATTTCTCTCCAAACACCCCAAAATAACAATAGCCAGGACGCACCTATTATCCACCTTACTCTATGCCTCCCCTGTGCTTACCATTCTCCGCAAAACTGACCTACACAAACTCAACAGCTGTTATAACAAGATAGCTAGATTTGCTACAGGTTCTTCCTTTAGAACATATCACCGTGAATGCCTCAGAAAACTCAGTTGGTTAGAACTCCCACTAATATTTCAATTCAATCAACTATCACTTGCACACAAAAAATATTACATCACTCAGACAACACCCCAGCTCTACAACAACTACTTCAACCCTACACCACCACCAGAACCCTAAGATCTAGCACCCAAAACCTCCTTAAGATTACCAAATTTAACAATGAGGCAGGAAAATCCGTCTACAGCCACTATATTTCTAAAATCTGGAACTCCCTTCCTGCCCATATAACAAGCAACAACTCCTCAACCCAATTCAAAAAACTACTTAAAACTCACTTCATGAATAACAGACTGTGCTCCTGTCTCACCCCTGGCTAGCTTAGCTACAGACCTGTCTTGTATACAAAACAAGTAGTAATGTCTTATATTTAGACTGTTGCACAAATTGTACTTCCAGCTTCCCTAGAGGGGAAAGAAATGTATCTCATGAATGTTGTCCATTGTACTCCCTTCCATTTTGCTCTACTATGTCTCATAATAATTATCATATGATTGTCTTATGCTAACATTTGTGTAACCTACCTATTACTAGCATTTAATGTACTATCTCTAGTGTCTGTTAACTATAAAATTGTATCTCTTGGAGCTTTTCTCCCCAGGCCTCCGCTGCAAATGGATTAATATCCAGTCGGACTCTCCCGGTTAACAAATGTAAAATAAATAAATAAATAAATAAAA
Source organism: Protopterus annectens (assembly GCF_019279795.1). Classification (NCBI taxonomy): domain Eukaryota; kingdom Metazoa; phylum Chordata; order Ceratodontiformes; family Protopteridae; genus Protopterus; species Protopterus annectens. The sequence continues at coordinate 835,229,095 of NC_056734.1, read as the reverse complement.
ATTAAAATAAATAAAATAAAATAGTTTGGTTGGTTAAACATTAGAAAATTTAGAGTTACTGTTGTTCGGACAATAACTAGAAGATTAGTTACTTTTTGTAGTATTAAGCAAAAGTATTCACTTCTCATCAGCTAAGGAAAAATAAATAGCAACTTTTATTTGTTGTAATTTGCAAAGTTATTTCTATTTAGGTGGAGTTTAGGACTGTAATGGGAAATGAGTGCTCCTGTTTGGTAATTAACATGTTCATATTTATTTCTACAGCAATTCTGGCTTCAATTTTCAGTATGTGGGTGAATATGAATGCAGGTTTTAATTACTGCAAGGTTTTGTCTGCTATGTAGCCTGTATGGGACACAAAGGTTAATTGTTTTTTGGGCAGTATTTCTATTTATCACAAGTGCACAATTTTGGGGCAGTATTACTATGTGGGATCTTTTATTTGCAAGTTCTGATTGTTAGGGCGTTCTATATGTACACAAAAATCAGATAGGATAATTAATTAGGTCCAGATGATTATGAGTTTATAGCCGATTAGCCACTTCCCTTGTGGACCAAAATTATTCTGCAGTGTGTACTTTGGTGCAGCTAAAAATATATGGTTAATTTGGGGTTGCCAGTCAGCTAAAATGCTTTCAGGAGGGGGGAGGAAACCAGAGTACCCAGACAAAATCTACCACATGTGGAGTAAGAACATTTAAACTCTTCACAAAAATTCTAATCTAAAAATGAATAATCAGTTAATAGACCTGAAAAAATTCCCACTTATAATTAATATAACACTGCAAGATCTCTACCCATGTTTGAACTGTCCCAATAACGAAATAAGAGACCAAATGGGGCTTCCCAAACCATACTTGTCGATCTTAAGACAAATCAAAGAACTGTGTATAAGCTATCTACAGGATATAAACATCAATAAAGATGACCTAATGAAATGTAACTCAGTATACCAAGCCATTATACAACACAGTAAATTTATAACATGTTCATACAAAATGATCAAGGACCTGCAATATCAAGAACACATACTCTTATCAAACTTTTGGAAAGAAAAAATACCATCGGTAGAAAATCATAAAATATTACAAGCATTCAACCTAACAATAAAATCCATACCTCTTCAAAAGTTAGGATTTACCCAACTCATGATATATAACAATGCTTATTATACACGCCTTAGACTACATACGTTTAACTCTAGAAACTCCAAATTCTGCCCATATTGTAAAGATGAGATTGCTGACCTTTTACATATGTTCTGGAGCTATAAATGTGTATACAAACTTTGGAACTCCCTGAAAGTACAGCTACAAAAGATGGGATACCAATCATCAACACTCACGTGGGAATTCACGATACTGCATATTCCCCCAATTAACCTATCCAAAACTCAAACTATCATCCTAATCAATATCTTTTTATTAATGAAATTGTACATAGCTACAAACTGGTTGACCCCATCTAAAATCTCATGGAATAACTTCAGGAAGCTAGCGATAAGGCATATATTAGCCCACAAATACATAATAAACAGACAAAAGAAAAACCCTAACATTTTGAAACGCTGGGAACAAATTTTCAACATAATACTTGCATAAATAATTAATTCTAGAAAACAGTTACAACATATAAAATAAAATCATAACATGATATAGCACTATTCTAACCTGATGGTTTAACCCTGGAGAAAACAAAGCTTATCTCTTTTTATACTAGCATAATGTGAAAGCATTCATGTAAATAGTGTAAATATGTTGTTAAAATATTGTGGTTATAACAATCATATAGAACCTGTGGCTACTCTTGTTGAAATGATGTATACTGAAAACAAACAATAAAGAAATATTACTGAAAAAAAAAAAAAAAAACATTTAAACTCCACATAAACCGTATCAGCAGTGCAAAAGCCAAACAACAACTGCTGAACTATTTGACAACTGATCAAAGCAATCTAGATCAGAAGTGCAGCATTATTAACATTTGATTGAAAACTTTAAATCACCTTACTTATCAAAATAATTGTACATACATGGTTATTGATCTGCTTGAGTTGCCATACACTAATATCTATTACAAAGCATCCATAATGTCTGCATGCTGACTGGCTACTGCCTTTATTAGTGCAACACAGCATATATGGTACAACTAGCCTGGTCACATAACATCACCACAAACTGATGAACAAACAAAAAAGCAGGACAAAGCACTTCAAACACCCAGGAATCTTTAGCTATTCAGCTCTTTAATAGAGATAAGAACAGAACACAGTGCCATACTGAAAATAAAATAAAGTAAATCACTTTTCGTCTGGTGCAATGACCAAACTTATTCAGACAAATTTGTTCTGTTCTTATCGCTATTAAAGAGCTGAATAGCTGAAGATTCCTGGGTGTTTGAAGTCCTTTGTCCTGCTTTTTTGTTTGTTGGTCACATAACATATCTAGAGTTATTAAACAGTTTTGTTACAATAAACAATCTGCTGGCTGTGGTTGGCATAATAGTTAAGGTGCTAACCTTATACACACAAGGTGCAGGGTTTGATTTCTCAACTGGGATAATTGGCTAGGCTTAAAATGACACACAAGGGCAGTTAACCTAGTACTAAACTATGAGCGTATAAGCTATAAACTAAGAATAGAGCATAGCTGAAAGAGAAACCCTGCACCATGTGTGTATAAGGTTAACACCATAACTGATATGCCAACTTCTGGTATTAATGTATCAGATATACCATGGTTTCAAAGATACACCATTAGACATACTTACTAAATTAAATGGACCTGGAAATTTCTTCTTCTCATATTATTCCGACTTGCATCCCATATGGATCCATACTGGGCCATCTCCTGTTAATCTTATTTATAATTGATATGTAAAAATTCTCTGTACTGCAGAACTAATTTAATATGCTAATGGCTCATTTAAGCTCTGCAGGATTACTGACATCTCTTCCACATAACATCACATTGAGCACATTTAAGGTGCTGTTTCTGTCTCAGTAAAGCCTTATCCAAACCCAAACCCAAACTAAGGTGATAGCATATGCTTCCTCTGTTAATAAACCCTCATTATAAATCATAGCCACTAAGTATGTTCTGCTTGATCTGGATTTTAAATACTCTTGACTCTTCCCTGGTCTTTACTGGTGACAATCTTTGATTCCATAAAGACAGTAATATAATACCCTCAAAGACTAACCCTCTGCTGTGAAAATTTTAGCAGGTTAAATTAATTCCTAACCTATGCAGAGTTCTGTGTTTGAGTTAGAACATGGCACACTGGAGAGGGTTTACATAAAGATAATAAATGTCTTGCTGCTCCTTGGAATACTTAGGAAGACTCAAAACAAATCTCACAGCAGTCTCTAGAATAAATGCCATTTAGGTGAGTAACAGAGATCAAGGCAAATTTCTAAACAGTTGTTAAAAAAACTTTATTCTGATGGATTTTTAAACAGAAAACACATACACTCGTATTTAACACATCAGGGTAAGACTTCTTACCTGATTTTCAGGTATTCAACATTATTACAATTGTACTGGACAAAAACAAATTATGTAATATATACAGTATGTGTATTTTCCACTGTTTTAGGAAGCTTTTCCTGGTACAAGTTACACTTCAAAGTTAAATGGGTTAATTACACAAAACACAGTCTAGTAGCAGCATGCCCTTCTAATAAAAACAATAGCTTCAGCTAGTGATGTGTGTGTGGTGGGGGGGGGGGGGGGGGTTGAATGGTAGATGATGATCTAGTGATAAAAATCTGCATCTAGACAAGGTACTAAACAGCCAAAAGAGGCCAAGTAATTGAATTATACCACACAAGTAAAACAAATTCATAGCACAAAGTACGTCTGGGTAAATTTGATCTTATAACACAGGTGAGAAATGAAATGCATGTTAATGCATGAAAAGAGGTTCTAATAATAGACAGCAGTACAGATAACATTAAAAGAAACCTCAAGACAAAATATAGGAAAAGAAGGTAGTCACCTACAAAGTGGGTCTATATATTTGTCTAAGGATGTTTGAAATAGAAGACAAAATAAACTCTTGTGTTTGTTTCAGAAAACATCTACTGGTAGTGTTTGTTTTCAAAAAGCTAGGGCAAAGCAGGAAAAAAACTGTGAAACACTGAACCATTGAACCTTTAACTTGAGACATTGAAAAAAGGTTCCTGTTTTGTTTGTAATACAGACTTGGAGATTATACAATTACAACCAGGATTTGTAGAGGTTTTAGCCCTGCACTCTCTGTTGGGGGGTCTTGCTTTGACGGCAACTATGCAGATTTTTATTTCTTCACTTGGGTTCATTCATTCATTCTTCAGTTAGTCACTTAATCCATTTTAGGGTCTTGGAGAAGCCATTGCCTATCCTAGCAATCAGTAGTTACAGAGCAGAAGAACTAATCTTAAATGGTACATCAACCCATCACAGGAAGCATGCATAAACTCTCACAATGCACACATACCTATTGACAACTTAGGAGTGTCAAGTCACCTGGAGCCCCCCTGACATAAAAACATACCAGGACACAGAGAGGATGTACAGACTTCATACAGAAGGCACCCAGAGGAGAACCAGACTGGAGAAACAAGCACCGCAGTCAGTGATTTATATATATTTTTTGAAGTACCATTTCCACATGAAACAATAAATGCATCACTGACACTCAAAAAATTACAAACACACACAGAAATACAGAGAAAGCCCTCTGCTTAGGCACTGTTTAAATCATAGAAGAAAACAGATAACATTAACTCTCATTCTGGACTTGAAACAAAGAACTCCATCATACTATGATGTTAGTACTGAGTTTTTTTCCCCTAATAGCCTTATCCTTTCAGCTAGGAATCCCCCAGCATGGGGTTAAGGTCAAATTAGAAACAAACACACATACACACTCCAAATACAGAAACATTTGTCTGCTTAAGCACTGTTTGAATCATAAAAGTGAAAGGATAGTGTTAGCTGTCATCTGGGTATTGAATTGAACCCAAGACCTTCAACATACAGTTCCATTGTCACTGCCATTGGACAAATAAGTGCCTCTAGTCAGGCAGATGTTGAGCTTTCCCTTTAGGACCTTATGCTTTCAACTGGAAAACAATTAGCATGACATTAAGGTCAGTTTATAAGCATACACACACACACAGAAATACAGAGACAGTCCTCTGCTTAGGTACTGTTTGATTCATAGAAGTTCTTGTTTGTCTTTTCAGCTTTTCCCGGTTAGAGGTTGCCACAACAGAACTCCAGTCCGCTAAAGATTGGCAGTCGATTTTTATGGTGCCAAGTTGCCAGCCCGATGCCCAACCTTCAGCAAAGGCACGCCCATTCATGCATGTCTTTCGGAGGCCATTCAACCACAGGGAGGACATGCAGTCTTCACACAGAAGGCACTCTCGAACAGGAGAACCTCTTGCTGTGAGGTAACAGTGCTACCACTGTACCACCGCGGATCGTTTGAGTCATAGAAGTAAAGGGATAATATTAGATCTCATGTGGTACTTGAACCCAAATCCTCCAGAATACTGTGCCAGTGTCACTATTAATGGACCAGCAAAAACCTCAGGCCAGATAGGCATTGAGTTGTCCTTTTACTGCTACTAAGTGATTATATCAGCAGAATCTGAGAATATATACACTATTCGATCAGTCAGTAATGATAGGGATGATTGTTTATGGATTTTATGAAAATTAATAACATTAAAATAAATTCTGGAATATGTATTCATCACAGCAAAATTAAATTGTTGCATTTAGGTGAGAGGGGAAAGATTACTCACCTTTTTTGAGCAATGTAAATACATAATAATATTTTTCAGTGTTCCATATTGTGCAATCCACACACATGGTGCTCTACTTATTTTGTATTGATTGCTAATACAATGATTTTATCATTATATGTTTATACAATAAATAATTATAATAAAGCAACCTCATGTCTGACAGTCAATACTTGCATTCAGTTGTCAATAACTTGGCATTGTTAAGCATGTAAATGCAAGTATCACAATCAGCTATTCTAGTCAGTCTTAATTCCATATGTGATTTAACGTTGCTCATTAAAAAAAACAAACAAAAAAAAACTTAAACATAGAGATTAACTATTTAAAATCTAATTTAAAATTATGGATGGTGCAGTGGCGCAGCGGTAGTGTTGTTGCCTCACAGCAAGAGGTTCTCCAATTTGATTCTTGGCTGGGGTACCTTCTGTGCGGAGTCTGCATGTCTTCCCTGTGTTCATGTGGGTTTCCTCCCAAATTACAAAGACATGTGTCTGGAAGGTTTCTCCCTGGGCCTCTGCTGAAAATTAGTTTTGTTCCAAGTCATCCCGGTAAACAAATGTTAAATAAATAATTTGCATTCAGGAATTAATTGTGACCCTGTCATTCTATTTACATTCTACCACAAGTCCTAACAACTGGTCCAGAGACTTCTTACCTTGTATTGGAGTCTACTTTATTTAAGAGATATAACTTTTAGGTTCTTTGTTCCATGTCAACATCCTCTTGAAGCTCAAAATCCAATACTGCATTCTATTTAGACCATTTTCATACTATGAAGTTCTGTTCTGTAATACTTATATAATAGTTCACAGTTCCATATTTTTAATCTCTGTAATAATTTTTTCTGCTTTTGTTCTTATGGTTTGTCTTTGGTTTTTCACTTACAAGTTACAGCTTTCCTTGTCGTTTTCAATACTAGAACTAGCACCCCATTCACTCTTTTAGTACAGGTTATTTTACCCCATCTCAACGGAAACATCTCTATACTGAGGTTCAGTTCTCTTCCAACTATAAGACTTTGCATATTACTCAAATACTCTTTGAACTGAATTATCTCCTTACAATCCAGAAAGAAATGTCACTGACTTTGTTTATATAAAGGAAAGAAAAAAGTAGACAGAACATAGTAGCAGAGTTGTATATCATTAGTTTTATGTACCAGGAAATATATGATATGGAGAAGCTTTGACTGTGATGTTCAAATCAACAGGGAAAGAAAGAATGTGCAGCAATATATTTAAAATAGATAAATTCAATGCAGGGGCAGGGATTAAGAAATATACAAAGTGAAAATCGCATGTAAACTGAGAGTTATAGGACCATTATTCATTCTTTTTATATATTTCAGAATGAGAAAATGCAGATGATGGATCTTAAATGATTAGAATTACCTGATCATAGACATCTGACATTACTTATAAATTCAGATATTGTGCAACAAAAGACAGGCAAGAGGTTGTGAGGTTTTTCCATAATATTTAAGATGGAATACTTTTAGAGGGGTATAAATGTTACCACAGAGCACACTGGTCTGTACAGGAAGTCTATGATACTTGGTTGGTAGGTGAGTTTTTAAAGAAATATTTTAGTTTATGCATGAACATAGAAAAACAGTGCACTAAGAACCATGGCATGGAAAATCCCATTGAACCAGATCCGCTATCTAAACTGAAAATATGATCACATGCTCACAATTCTTTTGTATTAGACCTGTTCTGAGTATTCCTATGATAGAAGATTGTGACTGGGTCTCCAGTCAGAATCAAGTTGTTATATATTTGCACACGGATGCTAAAGAATTCACCTCCAGGGAAGACTGAAGCAGAGCTCAAGAGGTGAAATTTGGCATCCATTTTGAGACCATGGAACAACTGAGTTATGATCGGAGAGACCTGCTCATAATTGTTTGTTGTACATGCAGCTTTAGCTGCCATGATGTACTGTAAGTTACAAAAAAGTGTAGGACTCAAACTGCTTCACAGCTTTGAAAATCTTATACTTGGTATTGCCACACAGACAGCAGCCAAAAGTGATTTGTCTCAATTTTTATAAATTGCCTACAGATTCCTATTATGTAAAAAGTTTTATGTACAAATTTTATTATTTCGAAATGAAACAAATCAATTATTGTATTGTGTTTGTTGTGCTGCGTTTTAAACTATTTTAGGGATTATGATTTTATTTTTATAAATGTCACATATTTAGAGTTTTTTATAATGTGATGAATATTTATGAATTTTATGATAATTAGTTTTTTAATCAGTTGTCTAATTTTATTGGCTAACTTGTGCTTTAGGAGGGTATAAAACCTTTATTGCATCTGTCTATCTACATCTGATGAAGTCTACTTGATAGAAACGAAAACGCTGTTGTTTTAAATGTGTATGTGTTAATGTATGTGCATTTTATATTAAAACTACACTAAGTGGATCCGTTTGGCTGGCTTCACCTTTCTTGGGTACCTTGTACTTGGTTTTGGTGATTTTTGGGCCTTTTGCTGCTTTTTGTGTGTTATGGCACTTATCTTATGAGTTATCCCTGGTGCGTAGTGATTCCCTCCATCCCCTGAGCCCATATCAATGTAGATGCCATTATTGCTGACCACCTTTAATGCTGGGTTATACACTGTATCAGGGAAATACAAAACACCTACACAGAATTATTTGAATTATATTAAAGACAAATTCCATTTGGTAACATCTATAGCATTAATTCCAGAGAAGGGAGACGTATAGGAAACTGACAACAGGAGATCTCTTACGATTACTAAGCATGACACAGTGGTGCAGCAGTTAACATTGTCATCTCACAGCAAGGGGTTCTCAGTTCAGTTCTCAGTTGGGGTGCCCTCTTTGTGGAGTCTGCATGTCCTCCCTGCATTCGCATGGGTTTTCTCTGGGTACTCTGGTTTCCTCCCACATTCCAAAGACATACGTCTGGAGTGTTTTTCCCTGGGACTCCACTGAAAATAGGCTCTGTTCTAGTCAGACTTTCCCAGCCAACAAATGTTAAATAAATAAAACACTGTGGCTAGTTATAACATTTTATCCAAATTTACCACTGTAGAGAGTATGCCAAGTATGTCATTATTTGATCCAGTAGTCATGAATATGAGAGGGACTGCATTTATTTGACAAGGTTAACATTAAGGTTAACATTCTGTCAGACAGGTTTAGTGCAAACTTCACCCCCCTCTCACCCCCTAAAGGGCCCATAACCATACCAGAAGAATGTAGTGCCCCAGCAATCACTGACACACAGGTTGAAACAGCCCTATCCAAAGTCAAAAATACAGCTTCAGTGTGACCAGATGGTGTCCCAGGCTGTGTCTTACACGAGCTCCAAAATGAACTAACCCCTCACCTAAACACACTGTTCAAATTCAGCCTCTCTACAGGCTACGTACCCATAGAGTGGTGCACAGCAACAATTATCCTGCTCCAAAAAGGTGGAGCCACAACGGACCCCAGGAACTATTGCCCTATAAGCCTGACTAGCCTGGTCTGCAAGGCTATGGAGCGTATCATCATGGAATTCATTAGCAGAGACATTGGGAACCTTCAAACATTGGACCCTACCCAGTTTGGCTTTGTTAAAGGCAGATCATGCCTCCTAAACCTGGTGGACTTCTTTGAGACAGTTACCAAGGCTTTAGACGAGGGAAAGGAGGTCCACACAGCCTACCTAGACCTCGCAAATGCTTTCAACACCATTCCCCATTCTGGTATTATAGACAAGCTCACCAGCCTGAACATAAACCCCTATGTCATGAGATGGGTTGCCAATTGGCTCACAGATAGAACCCACATGGTGAGAGTTGCAGGCTCTAGGTCTGACTCTAAACCAGTTACAAGTGGCATCCCCCAGGGCTCAGTCCTGGGACCTCTCCTGTTCGGTATATACTTCTCAGAGGTACAGGCAAGCACAGGAGGACTATGGCTGATCAAGTTCACAGATGACTGCAAACTGGGAGCCATAATTGACTCTTCAGCTGATACAGACATCCTCCAGAAGGGTCTCACTGAGACGGCTACCTGGTGTCAAAATCATGGCCTCAAGCTAAATGCCAAAAAGTGCATAGTCATCCCCTTTGGAAAAAACAAAGTACCCGCAAACTACCACATATGCGGTAGTCCCCTAAATACAGAAAATGTAATAAGGGATCTGGGGACCCAAGTAGATAGTAATCTCTCCTTTGATAATCATATTGCCAAGGTGATTAGAAAATCCTTCTATGTGGCCCACCTAATCACAAAAGGGTTCGCATCCAGAACAAAAGATGTTATTTTGCCCCTCTACTCATCTCTCATCAGACCCATCATAGAGTACAACGCCCCATTTGGGATGTACCTTACAAGACACCTGCAACCGCTGGAAAGACCACAGAAGAACCTCACCAAGAGGATTACTGGCCTGAAACATATGCCCTATGCAGCCCGACTGAAGAAACTTCAGCTGTACTCGGTTGCATACCGCTTACTCAGAGGTGATCTCTGCCTGACATACAAGGCCATGTCCATCCCAGAATTGATGGACATGCTCCACCTTAAAAAAAAAACAAATCCCCAAGAGCCACACGCTCTAGAGATCTAAACCTCACCACAACGATAAATAGGACATGCTGGAGGGATAGATTCCTGTCCCAGAGACTCCCCATGCTTTGGAACAGGATTCCAATCTACATTAGGCAGAGCCCCTCACTAACACTCTATAAGAGAAACCTCGATGAGTGGATGGGAAACAGAAAATTTACCCCGGGGATCACTGCAGTGGCTCTGCTGGAAAGAGGCACAGGGAACTAATGGCTCTGCTGCACCAAGGCACAGGGAACTAATCTAAGGGGGCGGCGAAAGCCAACACATTCTGACTAGGCTTAAAAATGCCCTCGGGCCTATAGCCTAGTACTTACGTATGAACCTGTGAACCTATAAGGAAATGATTGAGCTGCATAGAAGCTGACCATATTTTCTTGTATTACAATCTAGATGCTTACAATATTGAAACAGAGATAAAAAATGAGGGAAAACAAAAATGCTTGCTAAGAGCTGATTTTCTTCTTGTCTGTGCTATATTATCAGTAGTATAAAGGCAAAATATCCAATAATTATTTTTTTATTTATTTATTTTACATTTGTTGACCAGGCTAGTCTAGCTGGATACATGTCCATTTTCAGTAGAGGCCCGGGGAGAAAAGCTCCACAATAAAAATGGGTTAGTAAAATCAAGTATGTTATACATTCAAATAAGAAATATTATACAAAGAAAAGAAACTGGTTCATAAGTATTACTGGCAAAAAAACTTTACAATACTGAGAATCAGCAAGCCCAAAAAATATTTTTTTTTTTTTTTTTTTTTTTTTTTTTTTTGGGGAGAATATAAGGGTGAGAAAATAGAGAATAGAAAGTTTTAGTCAAGGTTTGTAAAGGACAGAGCTAATAAGAATTAAGCACAGGATTTAGCTGATTTTAGAAGGTTCAAACACTAATACTATACTAACCTAGAAAAGGTTTGAGGGGGTGAAAAGGGTAGAGGGAGTAATAGTTTAGTCAGGGTTAGTACAAGGACAGAGACAATGTTCAATTAAAGGGGAGTGACAAAATATTAAGTTCAACATGTACAATTAAAGAGGAGAACAATGAATAAAACAATATTTATAATGATAAATCTTTCTAAAATTGTTAGAATTGATATGTAAATACCACAGTCACAAGATAAACACTCATTTACATTGATAAGATGGACACAAAAATTCTAGACATGCCCACTTTATCAAATTTATTTATTTCTGTACCAATAAGAACATAATCCAATTAAACAATTGGATGTTTACAACTGAAAAAATTAAAACAGGAAAGAGGGATAGTCCTGTTGTTTGTAGGAGATATTTCATTCTGCTTAAACACACAGACTCACTCCAAACCCCACCCTGATGGGACTGCTGCATATCCGCAACTCAAGCTCCACTCGAGTAACCCACATGCGCAACCTCAACCTGGTCTGTGACATCAACAGGACTTGGTGGGACAGATTTGAGTCCCAGAGACTCCCCCTTTTGTGGAATAGACTCTCTTACCATGTCAAGCAGAGTACCTCATTAACCCTTTTTAAGAGCAACCTGGATAACTGGATGGGGAACAGAAAATAAACCCCTGGGATACCAACTATGTCCCTGCTGGATAGTGGCATCGGGTGCTGACTTGGAACAATGGGCTAAATTCTTGGCTAGGCTTGTAAGAGCCTCAGGGCCAATAGCCTAGTAACTTCCTATGATCCTATGATCCTATGGCACAATAGAAACAAAAAGGTATACATACATATATACATTCATGCATACATACTATATATATATATATATATATATATATATATATATATATATATATATATATACACACATACATACATACATACATACATACATATATACATGCACTTTACAATTGAAAGTCATCGAATGGCAATACGCCTGACTACTCTAAATTTAATATTTCTTCTTACACCTTCTACTGTCCAACAATACTTTGAATTTGCCCAAAGTATGGGCTTTCTTTACTAATTTTGAAAGTTAGTTCAGTTCTTAACTGGACTGCGGTGGTGGTGCTGGGGTAGCATTGTCGCTTCACAGTAAGACGTTGTCCTGTTCGATTCTCAGCTACAGCATCTTCTGTGTGGAGACATGCATGAATGGGTGTACCTTTTTTTGAAGGTTTGTGTCAGGGCCAGCAACTTGGCACGTAAAAATCTACTGCCAATCATTAGCGGACCGGAGTTCCGCTGTGGCGACCCCTAACTGGGAAAAGCCGAAAGACACAAGATCATCTCTTAACTAAGCTAGTGAAACAATAATTTTTATTTATTTATTTATTGTCCAGCCAGGTGGTGCAGTCATGTTTCTTTCTTTGAGACACGTAGTATTTGCTGTTAATTTGATCCCTAGTCCAATTCTCAGGGTTTTGCCCTTAAAGACATTATAGATAGTTATTAAATCTCTTCATACATGTTTTCATCCCTCTAATATTTTAGTGACTCTTTGCTTTGTATATTCAATTCTGTTTATGAAATGTTTCATATATCAAAGCAAACTCACTATTCACATTATAAGGAAACAGTGGTGTGATACCCCAGCACTGGCCCAGTTGTCAGGGAGCCTCATTCCTCACCACTGGCAACAGTGGGGGACATACACACTTGGAGGATGGCAAGTACACACACAGTAAAGTGCAATTTCCCTTAAGAGCACACAGAGACCACAGTCAGTCAGTCTGGGGCTGGTTTCTCCCTCTTTCTCCAGATCCCCAATAAGACTCCCCAATGGCACAGCTGTAGAGTTGACATCTCAGCTGAGTGGCCAAGTCAAGACCTCCAGCACCCTCTCTGTCCAACCAGTGCTTCGTGTCCCTGCCCAAGTAGCTGACACACACACACTTTGAGGTTTGATTTTACACAAACACACACACACACACACACACACACACACACACACACACACACACACACACACCTGGGAAAGGCCGGCACAGGTTTACTAGCTATGCCCCCTTCTGCCCAGACTATAAGGTAGTTTTCACTGCCACCAGACACTACTTATCAGCTACTTTAAGGCCCTTAGCAAAGAGTGTCCAATCTTACTGTGTTGTGTAATGTTACTATTAATCCAAATGGTAGTTTCACCAAGAGCGAGGCTATTAGGAGTGGCCTGCACAGTGTCACCAAATAGATGCAAGTACTCTAAGAGCTTAAAATATGTCTCATAAATATCAGCTACAGTGGTATGTTTAAATATATTTAATAATAAATAAAAGAACAAGAAAATACTCAGTAAATCATCATTTCAGAGTTCAAAATCACAGGAAATATTTAAAACAACATTGCAGGACAGTCTCAAATAAATACAGGAAACATCTAAACTAATCTTTACTATATTCCTTACTGAATCTAAAAGAAATTACTGTACCCTAGTTAACTTACTTGCAGAGCTAGGCAAGACAGATGCGGTGAGTGGGTTTTCCCAGCTGATGCTGCCAGGTCAAAGACAAAATACAAAATGCACTGTCTCTCTCTCTCTCAGACAGTTTTTAAATTAATAGCTCAAATATTGCTGCTGGGTTACTTGCAAGATAACATCACTTTTGTCATCTGACTAGCCCAGGTGAAAAACCCCATTGCTAGAAACTACCAGCATTTAGCATCTCCCTGTGAAAAATACATAGCCCTCAGATCTATGGCAAATGGTGGAAGTTGTAAAATAATTTACATTCCTCTACATGTAAAGACAATTAGACATTGTGCCTATTACTACACTGAAACTGAGAGATAACATATTTTGTTTTTGGTCCAGCTATAAAGTAACATAACCTCAATCATTCTTCTGAAGTTTTACAAGTTAATCTCCTGTGTTTCAGTTTCCCCTGTTAAATAGTTACAATAGTGTATAAAAATATCTCTTCAGCACACATCTGTATAATACGACATACAGTTTTAATACATTTCTAACACAGGCATATGAATCATATTGACATTCACAAATGACACATAACCATTCTAGACAGCTGTGTTGGCATCATCTCTCTCTGTCATACTTCTATATAAATCATATTAATATTCACAAATGACATATAATTATTTACAAAATTGCAGATAGCTAGGCTGGCAGTAGCTCCTTTTGTTACAAGTGGTAACATGGCAATATAGTGTCCTGATTTTATGAATATTAGTAACTATATCAGTTTTCTGGCTTAACTTTTCAAAAAATTTCACATGTAGACAGACCGAGAATTTATGCATCATTGTTCAAAAAAACTTATATGAAATTTATTCCTGAAATGGTAATCCATCTATTTTATAAAATTCTTTTTCTTTACTTATATCATACCATACTTTCTTTCTTTCTTTATTTATGTATTTATTTTGGTTTATTATCATACTCAGTTGACCAGCTATTTACTCTGCCAATTGTTTCCTAAAAATGTGCTGTTCTCATTCTTTTTTTGAGATATTTTAATTTCATCTTCATATTTACCTCTTTAATTCATCATCTGAATTGACCTGCCACATGCTGTTCATTGACCATTTACTACTCCACTTCACCTTGTCACTTGCTGTTTATCTGTAATAGCTCCAGTTTTTGATGTTTCATATGAATCAATCTAATGGAGGCCTTACTAAAGTCCAAATAGGGAACCTCCACCTGTACTTCTGCGACTATCTCTGCTATTATTTATTTCAGTGAAACAATGAGTCACAGTAATGCTACATCTTTAGCTAGTGAATAATGCTTTTCTTTTACTAAACTTTTTAATCACACTTGGTCTTCAAGAATCTCAGTTAGAAATTACTGCAAAACTCTGATTAGGCTTGCTGTTTATAAAGGTGAATTATACAGGCTGCCCTCCAGCCTACAGAAACTAGTTCACATCTATCTATCTATATATATATATATATATATATATATATATATATATATATGTTGAATAATTAATTAACCAGTCCAACATGCTCCCTAGATCTTTTATCATTCTATTTACAATGTCCTCCTTACCAGGGCTATTTACTTGCCTTAATTTTTAAAGTGCTTTTTTTACCCGTTTCCCTTGTTTCAATGTCTGTGAAGCTCTTAATTTGTTTTTATAACAAAACTTTTTTCTTTTCTCTTGTAAGCATATTTCTCAAGTGTTCAGATTTTTGTAGAATGTCCAGAATTTTGCCTGTTATTTTTGGTCCATTCCTCATAAAATTAGTGGTTTGTTGGCAAATCACTGAGGATTGACACCACTAAATGATATTGCTTAATGACAGGCATTTGAGTTTCAGTCTTCATATCCTTCAGAAAATATATAATTATGCAAAATCTGTCATTCTAGCAACTTTCTAAGCTTATAGAAACAATATTTAAATCTGCCCTATTTTTGGGCCTTTGTTCCCCATTATATTTGGCTTTGCCCAGATTTCTTGCAATGAGAGGTTCAGAGGTATGCTTGTAACTATCAGAAGTGATTTTGAAATATTCTATAAATGTTTTTATTTTGCCTTTCAGTTTTGTAATTTTGTTTTCTACAATTTAACTGTCAGCATTTTGCACTTTCTGTCTGATACCTTCCTGAAGCAGCTGCAGAAACTTTTCTTCATCTTTTATAGGTATTGCAAGGTTTACTTCTCTATTTTTTCACATTTTATGGCTTTATCTTTAATTTTCAAATCTGATTAACTGAAATGGAAACAAAAATGCACCTTGTAGTATTTATAGTGTGTTAACATCAGAGCCATGTATAAAACATGATATACAGTATACAGCATGCAAACATGCAAAACTTCTATACATCAATAGAACATTCAACATTATCTTACAGTGTGTTTATATGTGTGTGTGTGTGTGTGTATATATATATATATATATATATATATATGTACTATCAATGTAATTGTAATACTCAGACAGCAAATAAGGCATATGCATAATTTATTCAAGCAGATAAATTCATTTGTAACCAGAAGATTACAACTATATTATTATATGAAATATATTATTTTGTGATATTTGCTTAATTTGACTGTATGATGAGGAGACTTTGTAATGGGATCATATAAGAACAGGACTGCTTTGTTGATTGGTATGATTTCATTGGCACTGTAAATTGTAGACAAGCTTTTGTCCATATATGAAATTATAATTACTATATATTGTTGTTTTGTTCATTTTCAGAGTGATTTAGATTTAATTTAAATATTTCTCTGCCAGTTTAGCATCATCTCACATATTTAGATAAGTTCATTCAGGTTGTAAACAATTTTGTACTGAATTAAATGATGGTCATAATATGCCTGCTCCTTTTTAAGTTTTATAGTTATCAGAATTTTGTAATTTTTAAAGCTATTCTTCATATTATTTCTCTCATACAAGCTAGCATGTTCAACATTTCTGAAGCTTTCACTGAACTAAAGTGGAGTGGAATGGAATATAAGGAGGAAATGTATCTTCATGTGTTGTCAAATTGAAAGTAGCTGCCTAAAAATATCTGTAATCATTTGTTATTGAGCAGCTGAGTGGTTATTTTTTTGCACAACATTTGAAAAAAAAAATTATTGCATTTGGTGCTACCACCTCAAAAAAGTGAAATATTCAAAGTATTAATTTAGTCACAAAGGTGTTAATACACACACACACACACACACACACACACACACACACACACACACACACACACACACACACACACACAAACACACTGCACATATAATGTGGCAAAAATGCAACTAGTCTATTACCACTACAGTGAAACTGAATATACAAAAAAAAAAAAAAAAATAGAAAACTTGAAAACTGCAGTTAGCATAAAATATGGATTTAACACCACATGTAACTTGAGACTGGGAAGTTCAATGCACTATTGCCACTATTTAGATAAATCTATATGAAATGCAGTTGTGATATTCGGGCAAATTAAGAAAGGCAGAAGTGTTTTTACAGAGGACTTCAGATTTATACTGCTGCTTCATATATTTTCAAAACTGTGAAAACATTTGTTGCATTTACTGTTGTGAAATACTGAATTTAATCTTCAAATCATGTAGCATATTCAGTTCATGTAAATTGACTACTATATTGCAATTTTTTGGGAATTCAATATTTCACAGCATTAAAAACAACTGAGTATAGAAATATTATATTTGTGAATGTTAAGGTACAGTCTGTGTGTAAATAATTTAAGTCAAGTGGATGTTTAAAACTATATCATTTTAATTTTGTCAGACACCAAAAACAAGTCAGTAGCTGAAATTCACTATTGTGTTAGAATCCCGCATTTGCTAATTGATATTAAAATGCTATTAAATTTCAGTCTCTTTAGGCTGCCTATTAAAGAGTCTCTATTAATTTTAATACTTTCTGCATTATAATATTTCCTGAGTGAAAACTGGACAGTTTTGAACTCCATAACTGCTGTTTCCTATATGGTATTACTGCCAGTGTTTTTTCCTGTTTGTGTACTTGCAGTGATTATTTTCCCTGTGATAGTTTTCTCTTCTTCACATTTGTGTAACTGTGGAATCAGTATATATAATAATGTCGATGTTGGTCAATGAGGGTGAGGGAGCTTGTCCCCTTCAAAAAAACTTTTCTCTGAGATTCATCGAGCTGATATTTCAGCAAATTTGTCTCATCCATTTGAAGCATCAGGGGACTAGTACTGCATGAAATATAGAAGCAGCTGTTTTCAGACCATTTCTGCAGTCTGTCTAGACTTCAGTGCTTTCTGACCAGTCACTACAGGTTCTGTTTACAGAATAGCTCCATCACAGTATGACCAACTACACTGGCATAGAGGAATGAAGCCATGGCTATGGCCCAGATGACCTGAGTTTGATTAACAATTCAGGCACCTGGTGGAGTGGGTGAGTTGTGGAAGGAATGATGGAGTTAAGTTTACTCTCCTTTTCCAGGAGGAATGAATGAAGGACAGTGTATGACCAAGGCTAGACAATTCATCTAGCTCTGGTGGAGTTCATAGCAGAGAATGTTTACTGAACTGAATGTGTGGACGAGCCTAGACGCATACCTATCCTTGGCCCCGAAATAGTGAAACCATAGTAACCAGACCTTATGGCTCACCTCATCCTCAAAATATAACACTAGTACTTATGGGGTAAACCCATCCGTGGGCCCTGACTGGGGATACCACTGTAACCATACATTATGGTTCAACTCATCCTCAAAATAAAATGCCAGTGCATATCAAGTAGGGCCTCATTCAAGCCAAACCTGCCTCTGCAAGTACTAGTGTTAGCTTGCAGACTTCCATGCAGTGCATGTGACAAGGTAAAGAGGTTACTGCATGCAGTGCATGTGAGAGGATAAAGAAGTTACTGCATACAGTGCATGTGATAAGGTAAAGAAGTTACTGCATGCAGTGACAAGGTAAAGAAGTTATTGCATGCAGTGCATCTGACATGGCAAAGAAGTTACTGCATGCAGTGTGTGTGACAAGGAAAATAAGTTATTGCATGCAGTGCATGTGACAAGGTAAAGAAGTCAGGACTGGCAAGTTAATATTGGTGACAATGACATAAAAGTCTTTAAACATGAAATAAAGAATTTTAACTGGTCAGATAACAAACTGGTTAGACCAATATTTAATCTGTCAAAGTAATCAAAATGGATATGCATCATAAGATATTTTAGCCTGGGAATAGTTTGTTATTTAAAAAAAGAATATAATCAGCTGCATGACAGATTTCAAACCTGCAACTGCAAGTCCCAGAACTTTGAACATTTAAACGGGCATCAAAGCTCACTGTAATGCTATTTAAAGCATTGTTTGCAGGGGATTCACCCCCTGCACTTTCTCCCACATAGAAGGCTGCACCCACACACCATAGTTACTTATATATACTGAGACTGCAGTACCTCAGAAGAAGGGGGATTCACAACTTCAGATGAGTTACCATGCAGTCTGCTTTCAGGCCTATACATGTTATAGAAATGTGGACCGAAGACTTCATGTGAAAAGATCTTAATCAGTTTCATACTACAGGTTTTTTTAATACTCAAGGCAAACGATTCCATAATCTTGCAAATCTAACCACACAGGATCTTCTCTTATAAAAGCTAATAAACCTTTCAACATTAATCAGTAATAAGTGGTCAGACATTTGTATATGACAGTTCAAGAAAGTAATGCTAAACGTTGTTGCCTGAAAATCACCAGATAGACAGTAATATGTCATGGTTATTTATCCTGCAATCACCCTGTAGTACACAGAGTACAAGTTCAACTTCTACAGACATTGCAGGCGTGAGAATGGGGACACAAGTATTTTTTTTCTTTGCATATTACCTGTGAATTCTCTCCAAGCATATTACACAAGTAGCATTATGAATTCAAAACATAGTAGAAAATTCAATTCACAGTCTTATCAGTGCCTTATAATAACAGCATGTCTGGTGGAACACTAAACGTTTAATGTTTCTGGATGTAATATATGTTTTAGTAACGAAAAGCATCTTTTCTGAACTAAATTTACATTTCCTTCAAAATTAAAATTATTAACTGCCAGGATACCTAACTCTCTGACTGTATTACTATAGGGTACAAGTTCATTATTTATTGATCATGGCTATGCAGGATTCTTATGACCAAATGCATAACTGACCACTTGTTCATATGAGACATAGTTCTATTTTCTGCTGCCCATGTGTTTAATGAATCTAAGGTATACTGCAAAACATTTAGGGTCACTGAGACATGTTAAAATCCCACCTAAATTAGTATCATCAGCAAACTTGTTGATCTAAGTTCAACCAGAAGATGATTTTGATTTTCTTTGTCTATTACCTCTAAATAGCCCCTTGAGCATTTTATGCAAGCAACATTATACATTACAAAAACAGCAGAAAATTCAGTATGCAGTCTTATCAATGCCATACTGTGTATAATGACCACATGTGTGATGGAACCTTAAGCAGATGTAGCTGTCTCTGTCTGACATGCCTACTATTTGAAACTACTGATGGAGAAAAAGCTTTCTTTAGACTGGGACCCACCACCTGGAACTAGTCATCTACTGATGTTAAATACCAAGACACCATGAAGCAAAAAAAAAAAGAACATCTCCATGCAGAATATACCCACAGCAGCTACTGCAGTGATGGTTTATCTCTCATAACACTGCAAATTCTAGATCCTATGAAGTAATCAGGAAACCATACCACAGATTTAGACCTTATGCTGTTTTACTTAGTGTGTATATAAGTGTATCATCAAATCTTCAACAGTAATAAGAGTGAACATGAAAAGTGCAATCATTTTTGACTAAATCTAAAAAATGATCAAAACTTAAAAAAAGAAAACTTTTTTTTTGTAGAGGGGCAAGCCCCCTGCACCCTCCACACCCCCTGTTAATTATACATACCAACCCTGTGACTGCACAACATTGGGGTGAGGGCAAGTTCCTTACCTGGCTGCACTACAATCTCACTGACAAGTCCGCCAGCCAAAACTCCATGAAGAACATGTACGCATAGGTGAATGCATGTAGTATATTGAATGCACAGTTACCGGCCTTTCTTAGAAGTCTGAAAAAAGCCAGTAACTTATTGTCTGAGAATGTGATAGAGCAGGAACTGGGTTTTTGCCCTTTCCCCACTGTAATGCTATCTCAGAGTGAGGTGTAGGGGACTTGTCCACTGCATAGAAAATATTTGTATTTTTTATTTATTTTTCATGTTTTTGTCTTTTCACCTTTTAGGGTCAACCTTTTGGGATTTGCTGCAGTGTACATTGGATGTACTGAATGTAACCCATATCTATATCTATACACACACACATACACACACACACACATATATATATATCTATATATATATATATATATATATATATATATATATATATATATATATATATATATATACAGTGGATATAAAAAGTGCACACACCCCTGTTAAAATGCCAGGTTTTTATGATATATAAAAATGAGACCACAATAAATCTTTTAGGGGAAAATATAAAAAATAATAAATGTACAATAAACTGGTTGCATAACTGTGCACACCCTTAAACTAATACTTTGTTGAAGCACCTTTTGATTTAATTACAACATTCAGTCTTCTTGTGTACACGCCTGCCATCAATTAAAGAGACTCTGAGTAACCACAAATAAAGTTCAGCTGTCCTAGTAGGATTTTTCTGACATTTACTCAGTTGCCTGCTACAGCAAAAGCCATGGTGCGCAGAGAGCTTACAAAGCACCAAAGGGATCTCATTGTTGAAAGGTATCAGTCAGGAGAAGGGTACAAAAATCTTTCCAAAGCATTGAATATACCATGGAACACAATGAAGACAGTCATCAAAAAGTGGAGAAAATATGGCACAACAGTGATGTTGCAAAGAACTGGATGTCCCTCCAAAGTTGATGAAAAGACAAGATGAAAACTGGGCAGAGAAGCTGCCAAGAGACCTGCAGCAACAATGAAGGAGCTGCAGGAATTTCTGCCAAGTACTGGTTGTGTACTGCATGGGACAACAATCTCCCATATTCTCCATATGGCTGGACTATGAGGTACGGTTGCAAGATGGAAACCTTTTTTTACACAGAAAAATATCCATGCCCGGCTAAAATTTGGAAAACAATACATCAAGTCTCCCAAAAGCATGTCGGAAAATGTGTTATGGTCTGATGAGACCAAGGTTGAACTTTTTGGCCACAATTTCGAAAGGTACATTTGGCAAAAACAACACTTCGCATCACCAAAAGAACACCATCCTCATGCTCTGGGTTTGCTTTTCTTCAGCTGGAACTGAGGCTTTAGTCAAGGTATAGGGAATTATGAACAGTTGCAAATACCAGTCACTTTTGGCCCAAAACCTTCAGGCGTCTGCTAGAAAGGTGAAGATGAAGAGGAATTTCACTTTTCAACATGACAATGACCCCAAGCATACATCCAAATCAACAAAAGAATGGGTTCACAAGAAGAAAATCAAAGTTTTGGAATGGCCCAGCCACAGCCCAGACCTGAATCCAATAGAAAATATGTGGGGTGATCTGAAGAGGGCTGTGCACAAGAGATGCCCTTGCAATCTGACAGATTTGGAGCACTTTTGCAAGGAAGAGTGGGCAAATATTGCCAAGTCAAGATGTGCCATGCTGATAGACTCCTACCCAAGAAGACTGAATGCTGTAATTAAATCAAAAGGTGCTTCAACAAAGTATTAGTTTAAGGGTGTGCACACTTATGCAAGCAGCTTATTGTACATTTTTTATTTTTTATATTTTTCCCCTAACAGATTTGTTTGATTTTCAATTGAATTGTACAGGTTATAAGTTACAGTAAAGGTGGGAAAAGTTTTGAAATGATTTATTGTGGTCTAATTTTTTATATCACAAAAACCTGGCATTTTAACAGGGGTATGTACACTTTTTACATCCACTGTATATAAGTATATATATATATATATATGGGTTTCCTTCTGAGACCATATGATCAACTTTTGAAATGTCTACCATGTGCAACGGGCATCTCCGTACAGTGCGGAATGGAAAGATTTCCATCTTCCACACTGTAGTGCAATCTCAGAGTTAGTATATTTAAGATCCCGGAGGTGTGGGGTCAGAGCCCCCCCCAGGGGGGTGCAGGGCTTGCCCCCCTGCTAGCAATGTGAAGGTAAGTGATTGTTGTGTTTTCCTTTTTACATGGTCGACATTTCGAAAGTCTCGGCCATATGGTCTTTGACTTTATGAAATGTCAACCATGTAAAGTAGACCTGTGTATATATATATATATATATATATATATATATATATATATATATATATATATATATAGATATATATATATATATATATATATATACATATATATATCTATATATATATATGGGTCTACTTCTCTTCACCGAACTCACAGATCACAGAATTTCAGACACCAACTCTGGATTAGCGAAAGTGCAGTTCAACGAAAATGCACTTATCCGAACTGCACTTCTCCAAAAATCAAAACCAGTCAAACCCATCAACCCCCCCCAAAACCACGTAAAACACATTTTTGCAGTGGGCAAGCCCCCTGTGCCCTAACACCCCCTGCTACTTATATATATCAAAACTGAGATCACACTACAGTGGGGGAAAGAGTATATTTCCTTAACCGCACTATACCAGGATCCATATCAAGATGCTCCAACTGCTGTATATGTTCCACTATAATAATACAAAAAAATACCATACCTTTTCTTTTACATAATGCCAGAAATACTGATTGTTCTTTGACAAAGTGTGGTTCAGAGAAGTGTGTTTTCGTTGAATTGCACTTTCTCTAATTCGGAGTATGTACTGAAGAACTTACTGCCATTAATGGAGTTATACTACAATTAATTCTTACACCAGAAAATGACACATAAATAACTTAGAAATTATCTTATCTCTGATGTCTTGATCATGTTCTTGTTCCATAATTATGTGTGAATCATGTTTAACGTTTTTTAACTAAACATATATAAATATTTATAGAATGACGTTAGAATCCTTGGTAGCTATTGCTTAGTTTTTTCATAGACCTTTTTGCAGTTTTAGTTCAGTGATGGCTATAATTAAATTGTTAAGATATTCAAGTAGAGGAAAATATATTCCAGAAATTGCATGGGTAAATAATTCCACAACGATGTGCGGTTATTCTTATCGACCTGAAATGGGCAATCCTAATTATAATTGTGTCGTTTTCAGAATTAAATTGCAGGCAGTGAGAATTGAGACTCCTACAACTTTGCAAAACTGCAATTTACAACAGACCTCAGCAGTCAAACAAGAATCTTGGGAATGGGAAGCATGTATGCATAGTAAGTCAAAGAGTGTTGGGCCATTGTTTTACTCTAAAGTAAATCATCTGATCAATAAGCATGTTCCCACACTGATAACATTTGTAAATGTCAGTATTACTTTTGCATAATGACTGGTGACTTGGGACCTGCATTTGCAAGTCCTATACATTCAAATGACACCCAATATAATTATATAATTAAAATATTAAATTTATAAGCAGGCCTGCATCAGGTTACTGGAAAAGGTGTATAGATGCTGAAGATATTAACATAAACAAATGTACTCTACTTGAAACAGGATAC